>NW_022474740.1:0-142112 GCF_009176365.1 Aspergillus alliaceus
TACCGCACCCCAATGGCTTCAGAAACCAGTGATCAACCTCTGTGTATGGTAGTAGATCGTTCAATAGAAACCCAGTCCTCTGCTCCTGCCACCTGCGGCGCCGTAGCACGCTATTCCCCTACTACCTGCGGCTCTCTGAGCTGCAACTAACAGATATGGCTACTATCTATCCTGATTAATAGAGATAAAGAATAGGAAGTAAAATATATCTTAGTAGAAAAATATATCTAGAATAGAGAAATACTATATCTAGTCTAATAGACAGGATATATACCCGTAAATAATATCTGGAAACTATTGGAGTATATACAAGAAACTCAAGCATTGGATAAATATTAGTATATAAAAGAGAAGACTGACTATATCTAGAGTGCTGATATCTATAGTGGGCCTATAAAACTATGACATTGCGGACACAGTTTACCAAGTAGCGGGAATAAATTATAAAAAAAAAAAATAAACTATAGAAATATCTAAAAGCTGCACCCTACCTATTCTAATTATAATTAAAAGACAAAAATACTCTATCTTCTATATCTATAGATTAGCTCCAGTAGAGTCTGCTTAGCGGAAGAGAACTTATCTGAAGGAAGAAATGAATACACCCAGTATACACTGGTAAAGAGAGCAGGGACTTGTAGGGAATAAAGTGGAAGAAGCTAGTGATCCTGAATCTAGGCTACCACTGCCGCGGCGGGCTATACTGGATGCTATATATACAGAATAAACAGTGGCATTAAGGATATGAACTGTAGCTTTAAGAGCCTCCTTTGTCATAATAGCAGACAGAGACTGCTTAAAGTAATAATATACCACCAACACCGTGTCCGCCTGTATAATGGCCTTAGTAGACATCTACTGCATATATCAGTATAACCCAGTATTGGGGATCAGGAGATATCACTTGCCAGTATATAACAGTGGTAATCACTTGTATAATAGAAATAGATATAACAGTCCTTACAGATTATATAGGCAATACTTATTCCTGATAGAGCTGAACTGCAGTGCTGGAGACACTGCAGGTATTACTTTCTACTATTTTCAGATAAGGGAATATCTGTATTGTCTTCTGAAGATAAGGAGGCCTTATTCTCTGAAGAGAGAGAGAGCAAGAGATCTTCTCTGCTTAAGAAAGCTAAAAGTATGATATTATCTCTACTAAAGAAATCCAGTAGCGTAACTACTTTCTCTAAAGAGAGGACCGGGAACAGACTTAGTAAAAAGCCTCTAAAAGAAAAAGATACAGGAGAAGATATAGTAGAGACTAAAGCCTGCTAGTAATATAGACAACAGATATGGTTTTTCTTCTTATGTCTATTGATACAGCAGAGTATATAAGCGGCAGTAGATCAATATTTGGCTATCTATTAAATATACTAGTGGAATCAGTATACACGCAAGTCTATAAATAAAGCTAAGAAGGAAGTAGAAAAGAGCTTAATATAGAATATAATTATTAGCAGAATAATAGATATAACAGTGCTATACCTGATAGCTTAGAAGATCTTAAAATCACAAGATATAGGCAATACAATAAGTAGAATAGGATACTGCAATCAGAATAACCTGAACACGCGGCATGATACAGAAAATAAGGCGCTTACTATAGATATAGAAGAGATTAGTAATTAAGAAAAGAAATAAGAAATAGTATATAAGAAATCACTATATAGCAGATAATATCCAATACAAGCAGCGCCTAGGCAACAGAATCAGTGAATAATATAATATAACTATAATATAATATTGCTGCCTGATATCAAGCAAGTGAATAGAACTGAGCATTTTATACCATAGAGTGCATGGCAGGAATCAGGATCAGACCCTGTACAACACAACTAATATTCCTATACTTCCTGAAATAGAAAATGTGAGGCTATCCCCAAGCATGAAATCATACACTGCTCAGAACTACTGAATGCCTACACCACGCGCCCGTAATCAACCCCGCATAAGCCAGGATTCTACACTTGCATAAATGAGCACCTACAAAGCCCTGAGGCCAGGGCTTTCTGAGAGAGGGAGGTAATGTTAGGCACACCTTACAGCGCCTGTAGGTGATATAGTAGCACATGCGGGTCACATGCTACCCGCTGCGGTAAAATCTTTACCGCACCCCAATGGCTTCAGAAACCAGTGATCAACCTCTGTGTATAGTAGTAGATCGTCCAATAGAAACCCAGTCCTCTGCTCCTGCCACCTGCGGCGCCGTAGCACGCTATTCCCCTACTACCTGCGGCTCTCAGAGCTGCAATTAACACTAGGATCCTGCAGAACTCAGTCCAGAATTCTGATATGAACTGCTCTCCTTAATCTGAAATAATAGAGTCTGGTACTTTCTTCTAACAGTAGATATTCTTAATATATATCATTGCTATATTACAGGTACTAGAGATCTTATAGCACAGTATTGACACAGATCTTTTTAATAAACAGTTAATAATAATAAAGATACTATCAAATTCCTTTTAGTTCTTTAGTATAGAATAAAAGTCTATAGATATATACTACCAGGGCCATAATGGAACTGATAGAGGCTACAGTAACCCAGGAGATAGATCTCAAGATATTTAGCAGTACCAGTAGATCTTACAGTTATGTAGATATTAGTCAATATCTTTAAATATTCCTGGCTAGTAGTATCTTGCTTATATAAGCTAGTGTATTTTATTCCTTTCAGGATATACAGTTAACTTCTAATAATAAGCTTTATCTAGCAGCTTTATCCTTAGTTCACTCTCCTTAGGGATCATTAATTATCCTCTATATAATAGTAAGTTGCCCTGTATATTCTAGGGCTCTACTAAGACTTGAGCTCTTTCCTGTATTTCTTATAAAGAGAGATTCTTCTGGTTAGCCTTCAGGGCCTTATCTACTACTTATATCTCTAGCTATAGAAGAATAACTGTTATAGTAGTATATCTCTCTTATTCAGCTTATATTCTCTTATCCAGGTATTCTGAGTGCAAAAGAATCTACATTTAGTAAAGGTCCTGACTGGTCTCTAACTATTCTACCAGGTATTCCTGCCTTGACAGCATGTCTGCTAGTATATTAAGTTTTTCTGGTTAATACTGAATTATAAAGTTGAAGTCTGTGAGAAATTTATACTATCTTGACTATCTAGTATTTAGATATTGTTTAGTTATAAAATATTTAAGAGCTTAGTAGTCAGTATATATAAGAAATAATTTAATTCTCTAGAGCTCTATAAGTTCAGCCTGTTACTCTTCTAGTACTCTAATAATTACTAACAGTTCTTTATTATAGATTTTATAGTTATACTCTATCGGGGTTAAAGTCTTTAAATAAAATATAACAGGGTACTAATCCTTCTTCTATTTCTGTATCAAGATATCCACAGCAACTCTGTTAGAGATATTAGTATTAACTTATATCTCTTGGTTAGGATTATAGTATCTTAATACAGGAGTTTTAGTAAGCTTCTGCTTTAGCTGATTAAAGGTCTCTCTATAGTAAGAATCCTAATAGAAAACTGTATTCTTCTGTATCAGTAAGTTTAGCAGTCTCGTGATCCGGCTGTAGTCTTTTATAAACTTCTGATAAAAGTTATAGAAGCCTAAGAAGGATTATATCCCCCTTACTATACTTAGTATATCCCAGTTCTTCACAATACTAATCTTCTCTGGGTCTATCTTAATACTATCAGTACTAATAATAAAATCCAGAAATTATATATATTTTATGTGGAATTTATATTTCTTAATACTGGCCTAGAGATCTGTCTTTCTTAGATATTACAGGACTTTCTTAACATATTTCTAGTGCTGCAACTCATTATCACTAAAGATCAAGAGATTATCAATAAAAACTGTTATAAAATTATCTAGAAACTCTATAAAAATATTATTTATAAATTGCTAGAAGATTACTGGTCTATTAATTAAGCTAAATAGTATGACTTGATACTTGTATATTCTATAACAGATCCTGAATATAGTAAGGTCCTCTGCTTCTAGTATTATCTGTATTCAGTGAAATCCTTAGTATATATTCAGTTTTATATATATCTTTCCCCGGCTGATCCTGTCTAGAAGTTCTTTTACTAACAGTAGCAGGTAACAGTCCTTCTTGGTAATAGTATTTAGTTTCTAGTAATCTATATAGAAATATAATCCTTCACCTGGCTTCTTCGCTATCAGGATAGAAGATATAAATAGAGCAGTGGATAGTATAATAAATCTCTTTTTAAGGTTCTCTATAAGATATATCTTCGCGGCTTTAAGCTCTTCCTGGAATATCTTATAGAGAGAAGAGTAGTCCAGAGAATTAGAGGCCTTAAGCTTAATATAGTGGTCACAGTCCCAGGATAGAGACAGTATATCAGATTCTTTTTTTAAAAAGATATTACTTTAAGAGTAGTAATAAATAGATAGTTTCTCTTATAATAATACTTCTTTATTATTATCTTTAATTCTTTCTGATAGCCGGTGGACTTCTAGGGCTTTATTAAGCTTATATAGACTGATAATATAGGTCTCTGTTCTCTTCTTCTCTATATACTGGTGAAAGCCTGCAGCACTAATAAGTGCTATATTAGCTTGTAACTGTAGTATCTGTTAAAAAGCTTGCTTAGGCCTGTAGAGCACTGTCACTTTCTGAATACCCTTATTACTAAGGGCATCCTTTATCTTCTGGAGGCTTATACAGTTATCCATCTCTAGTGTCCTTAGAGATTTATATCTACTAATATTCCAAGTCTTTCTCTTATCAGGCTATACTAGTTATCTCTTCTTTATATTTAACCATATATTCTGTTTCTCTAGCTAAGATCTGCTAAGTATAACCGCGTGCTGTCCCAAGTCAGTGATTAAGAATAGGGTACTAGGAAGACTTCAGTTATTAATAGTAAGGTTAAAGAATATCAGGTATATAATTAATTTATAAGTCTTTCTATCATATCCCGAGATATGACAATTGGTATTCAAAGGAATTATAGATATATTTATCTGGTAGCTTAATTTCACTGCATAATATATATTAATAAAGCAATAGGCATTTACTCTACAGTTAACTAAAGCTTATAAGAATTCATGTTTTCTATTCTTAACTAAACTAATAGTAATAGTAAAGCTCTTTTCTCCTAATAACTTACTAAGATCTTGTAAGCGTCTGTTAACTTCCAGGATATATTCTAGGCAGGAGACTTCTTCTAGGACTGAGCATTTTCTGACTCTGTATTCTTGATATTCTTTATCTATTCCAAATTTTTTAACTCGGCGACCTTCTTCTTGTGGGAGCAGTTACTGATGATATAGCCAGGCTTCTTATAGTAGAAACACTTGCCTTCCTTTATTAGCTGGTTGCATGCGGCGTCATCTAACCGGGTGTGTCAAGGATATCTACTATTCAGGGTAGAAGACCTGTCAACTAGGTAAGGATACGTAGGCTAGAAGGGAGAGAGGTCAAAGGCAGGCAGTAGATACTATTCAGACAGGAGACTGATTCTTGATCTCCTCCTACTACTAACTATTCACTAATTTATAGCTGAAGACTCTGTACGTAAAGGGTTCAGATTTCCCGTTGAAAACCAAACTGTTGATGGCCTGATGTTCCTCATCAGTGGCCAATTGTCCATACACCTGGATCAGGGTATCCTGTATAGCTATCAGGCCGAATCACTATTCAATCTGTGATAATTATACTCCCCTTTTTCTGAGCTGACTGTCCCCAGTCAGGGTTTATATATAGGTCATATGTAGTAGGTGACGCGTTGGGGAAGTGTAAGTGGTTCTGTATAGAGACATGAATATCATATGGATAAGATCTAGCAGTGAATGGTGGTCATCTATAATAATAATATTAATATTGATAGAGAATATTAATAAGCTTTTATTCTTTATTTCTCTTTCTAATCTGTTTATTTTCTATAATATCTCTTTTATATCCTGTTAGGTCTTATTCCTTCTTCTTTTAAATTAATCTATATATTATCTTTACTATTCTGATAGTATCATGCCCTGTGATTATTCTATCCTTAAGAATTCTGTAGAGCTGCTCTTTTTATAGTGTATGCATTGTCTTTGTATAGCTGTTAAGGATAATAGCTGAGACCCTAGTAAAGTATTTGAGATTAGATATATCTTTAATAATATTGCTTCAGTATTGTGCAGCTAATATACTGGTAGAAACACTAATTATAACCAGATATATTTTCCTAATAATAATCTATATAATTAATACTGATTTAGTTAGACTTTATAAGAAATACTAGAGAATGCTATAGACCTTTCTCTAGTCCTGGAATAGACTAGAGTAACTTTCTTTGGAGATAAGAACAAGAAGAATAAAGACAGGGATAAGAATAAGAAATACTATATTTTTCTAATTAAGATTAAGAAGTAGATTACCAGTGCTATAATTATATTAACTTATATTTTTAATACTTCTGAATAAGCTTATCACCATAAATTCTGATTAACTGTATATAAGAAAGATAAAGCTATAGATAAATAGATTCTGATTTAGACTAGACTTACTAATATCTGGATAGAGAATTATAGCTAATTATAATACTAATATATCTCAGCATTACTCTTATCTTTTAATAGAATTAGATATCATGCCTCTAGTAAGTACTATAGTATATAGAGAATACTATTAGTCTTCTTTCTTATATCTATTACTTTATGATACTAGGTTTTTAATCTGGTAGATTAATCTCTATCAGTTTCTTGCTACTATTCAGGACATTGTCTATAAGTATTTCTATACTAATAATATTAACAATGATTTCAAGAATAAATAGACTGGGATCTATAATAGCTTTTCCTTGGCTTTAAGTAAGATTTAGGAGATAGATTAAGTATATATATATATTTTAATAGTGATAGAAATTATTTTCAGTAGATATATTATTAGTATTTCTACTTATAATTATAAATTTTCTTTTAGATATTTACTATATTTTCTTTAGAAATCTATTAATTATATTCTAAGGACTACTCTATCTATTTAATTAAGAATTAGATTTCTCTATTAAAAATTTACTTTTCTTTAACTTCTTTAATTTTCTATTTATCTTTATTATTAAGATCTGGTATTAGTAGTAAATCAGCACTATTACCTTTATATTAGATCTAAGGCTTTAATAAAGAGATATAAAATATATTATAAATTCTACTATATTTTTTAAATAGATAAAGCCAGTAGACTTACTTTCTAATAATATCAAGTACTTAAAATAGTCTGATATATTTAGATATAAGTTTTCAGGCCAGAACTTTTAGTTTAATATTCTGGATAGATAATTATACTAAATTATCTTATTTAAATATTTTAGATTAATAGTATTTTTTATAGTACTTTACTTATAATTTTATTATTTTTTATTAATATTCTTTTAATTCTTTATAGAGTTTTTCTAATTTTTTAGCATAATATTATGCCGCGGGGACCTTCTCTGAGTAAGTACTGTTCTCAGTATATAAATAAAAGTTAGATAAATAGCCCAGTAAAACCTTAAATAGTAATAAGCTAATAGTTATATTTTAAGTATTATTATAAGTAAATTTAGTAGTAGAAAAGAGATTAGACTAATTAATTTATTCTTTATTTATAAAGTACTAAAGATAATATTCTAATATTTAGTTTATATATTCTATTTAGCTATTAGTTTATAGATAGAATACTATTAATAATCTGAGTTTAATATAGCTTAAATAGTAAAGGCTTAACCAGAATTTACTAATAAAAATAGAATCTTAATCAGATATAATACTATTTAAAGATCTAAATTATAATTTAATATTATTATAAAATAATTCAGTAAGTTTTACTATATTAATTATTAATAAAATAGAAAAGAATAGAGACTATTTTAAAAAATAGTTAACTACTATCTAGATTAAATTAACAGATTTAGTTTTAAAGACTATTTTAGATAGTCCAGTTATAAAATCTATAGATAGTTCTATAAAAAATCTAGATAGAATTAATAGTAATTCTAATATTCTATATAAATAATATTTTAGGGCAGTTATTTCTTAATATACTAGATATTTTATTATATATTCTATAATATTTCTTTAAAGATTTATCTAATAAAACTTATATTTAAGTAGATTTTCAGTTCAGTTTTTTCTGAAATAGCTAGTAAAAGAATTATTATAATATAAAGTAATTAAAATTTACTATAAATTTTTTTCTAATAGAATATATAGTTAATCTTTAAATTAAATAAGTCTATTTAAAATAATACTCTAATTCTTATTTTCTATAAGCTTTTACTCTATAGCAGCTTTTTACTATTAGATTTCTAGGTCTTTAGATTATATTTATTTTATAAGATCTTACAGATCTTTATTAATCTTAGCAGTATATACTTTCTCAGTAATATAAGTATATTATATCTAAGACTGGAAGATAAATTAGTTCTAATTTAACTTTTTCTAGATAGCCCAGTTAGCTATTTCTATACTAGTCCTATAATTCTTAGAACTTATTACTATACAGGTATTAAGCTTAAAGCTTTTCTATAAAGATATCTTACTAGACTTAAACTAGGTTTTCTTATATAAAAAATTCTTAATCTATAAAGACTATATACTAGTAAATTACTATATAAATAGTAATATTAACTCTATATCTAGAGTATATTCCAAGACTTTTTCTGATTTCTAGAATAGTCTATTAGCAGGATTTGATTTCCCTATCCAATACTTAATAATAAAATTAAAAGAAATTAGAAATATAAGTTAATAAGCTTATTATCTATTTAATTTAGTTTACTTTATAAAAACCTGTAGATTTAAATAATTAGTAAAAATCTTAATAGTATATACTATATCTTTAATATATTATTGCTATTACTTAAATAAATAGATAATAGTATATAATTCTTAATTAGGTATACTATAATTCAGCTTTACTCTACTAAATTTATAGGACTAGATTATTACTAAATAATAAATATTATTTTTATCTGGTTAGAATAATATCCCGGCTATTTCTTTACTGAAAGTATCAATTTTAATCTAAATTAATTACTATAGATTAAAGTGTTGTAATAGAGATGCTAACTGAAAAATAGTAATAAATTATTAGAAGACAAGCTTTTCTATAAGTATAAATTTTATTAATCTAGATTTTTATCTCTTTTATAATTCTTTTAGTAAGGAGATAAGTAATAAGATAATTTAGAAATAATTCTAAATAAATTATTAGTAAAAGTTATAAAATTCTAGAAAAATCTAGATATTATAATAGCTCTTAGATTTCTCTTATAAAACAATATTATTCACACGCTAAGAATCTATTAATATTCTATTTTAGAATATAATATATTCTAGAAATTCTATCTAATACTAATAAAAAGTATATTTTAAAAGTTTAGTATATAGATTAATATTTCTTAGATAATTCAGTATTTATTTAATATATTTAGTATAGATTATTCTATTTAATAAAAATATTAGAATATTATCTAGATAAGCTATATAGTATCTATCTAGAATATTATATAGAGCTATATATAAATAGCTCTAAAAAGTAGCAGGTATATTAATAAAACTAAAGAATATAACTAAATATTTATAGTAACTATATTATATATAAAATATAGTTTTCTATTTATCTTTTTTCTTAATTTAAATTTAATAGTATATATCTTATATATTGATTTTAGTAAAGAACTTTATCCCGGATAATCAGTTTAAAATCTCTAATATAAAAGATAAAGAATAATAATTCTTGACTATTATTTTATTAAGTTCTTAGTAATCTATATATAATCAGAGATCTCTATTCTTTTTTAATATAAATAAAATTAATACTCTAGTAGAACTTTTAGAAGATCTGATTTATCTATATTCCAGATTTTTATTAATATATTTCTACAGTGCGCGAAGTTCTTTCTGGAAGAGAGAATAAATAGATCTATATAGTAGTATTTTATTATTAATAAGATTAATTATATAATCAGTAGTTTTCTAAAATAATATAATTTAGAATTATTATTTTAAAAAAATATCTTTATATTCCTTTAGTTCTAATAGAATTTTACTATTATATTAGAAAGGCAGTATTATTGATTTATCTGATAACTAAATATCTTTAGAGATTTTTATAACTATAAATATATATATATAATTTTAGAAAATTTTTATAAAATTTTTGATATTCACTAATTTAATAGATAAAAACCTAAACCACTATTTATAATTCTATAGTAAAAGATAAATCTTTAGATTATATAATATAATTATTAATAAAAGAATTAAACTTTCTTTAAAATATAGATCTCTATTAATTACTATATATAATCTTATAAAAGTTTATATAGTTTCTTAAGAATCAGTAACAGTAAGTAAGAATTTCTATATACTATATATAAGAATATTAATTTAATTAATTACTCTAATAATAGGTACAGTAAGTTAGACTTATTTAAATTAATAGATTTTAGTAAATTAATAGCTAATAATATTAACTTTAATATAGCTATTAAGATTAGTAAATGTTTTAATATTATTTTATATTTAAATAGAAATATAAAATTAAATAGTAATCTTTACTAAGAAATATAGAGCCAGGTTTATAGAATCTATTCTAATTTCTGATTATTTTTTGATTTACTATTTCTAATCTATATTTATTAAACTAATACTTTCTTATCTTTTTAAGAGTATTAATTAGTAAGATATAAATTACTATTATATTAATAGTATTATAATATATTCTCTTTTTTATTAATAGGGTTCTTATAAGTTTTCTTTAAGTTATCTTTTAAATTTCAGAATCTCTTATCTTTACTAATATTTCTTATATTCTTTAAAATTTCTATTATAATTTTATTATATTTTTACTTCTGGCATGGTTATAGAAGACTCTAGTAATATATAGCTAATATTACTATCTTATTATAAGTTTCAGAAAGATTTAAATAATATTCCTAAATATACTTTATTAAATTAGAAAAAAATTTTATAAAGAAAGTAAGAGCTTATTCTTTTTCAGATTATCTTAAGAAATATTATTCTAAGATATTAAGATAGATATAAAACTCTTATAAATCTTAATTATTTTATTACCAAGCTTATTAGAATTAATCTATTATATTGGGTTACAGTATTACTACATTTCTGATTAGGGTAAGAGTCTATTTAGTAAAATAGAGCCATAATTCCTTAGTATCTTATCACTGTTCTTATAACTTTTTAGTGAGATAACAATACTATCTCTATCTATAAATTAGAGATATATAAGGAAGAGCTATAAGAATCTTTTAGTTATTTTTTTTAAGATATTTTTTAGCTACTTTAAAAAAATATTCTAGATTAAGAATCTATTCCTGCCTTTACTGTAATTTAAAATCAAGAGTAAATTTAGGAAGATTTTTAAATAACTTAGTAATATAACTATTCTTTAATAAAGTTAAACTAAATTACTGATAATTTCTTAATAGTTCTCTGCTTTCCAGTCTAGTTTTTAATTATCAGATTGTTTCTTAAAGATTCTGGATAGTTTTACTGTTGTTCTGATCTTGGATTCTAGAACTCATTTCTAGAATAGTCTAAGATAAAGATTACATCTCTTTCTTATAGATTCTTGAAAAAGACAATATATTACTATTAAAGAATCATAATAAGAAAGCTATTAATATCCTTAAATAGTTAATAAGAGAAGAATCAGAATTGTTAAGGATATCTACTATTCAGGATAGAAGACCTGTCAACTAGGTAAGGATATATAGGCTAGAAGGAAGAGAGATCAAAGGCAGGCAGTAGATACTATTCAGATAGAAGACTGATTCTTGATCTCCTCCTACTACTAACTATTCGCTAATTTATAGCTGAAGACTCTGTACATAAAGGGTTCAGATTTCCCGTTGAAAACCAAACCATTGATGGCCTGATGTTCCTCATCGGTGGCCGATTGTCCATGCACCTGGGTCAGGGTATCCTGTACGGCCATCAGGCCGAATCACCATTCAATCTGTGACAGGGTGTATTTAGGGACAAGGTTACCTGTCGCAGTTAACTTACTGTTAGTAGGACTGGTAGTAGGGGTCTTATTTCCGGTAGCAGGGCAGTTTAGATCAGTGGTCAGTCCCTTATGATACTTAATATCATCGTTAATCTTATTCAAAGAGTGGATAACAGATCTCATAAATATACAGAACTTATTAAATATTTTATTACTTTCCTGGTAGACAATACTTATCTTACACACCTTATAGATAAGGCGCTGATTCAATTCTATCTTATATTAACTCTCAGGTAACTCTGCTTCTCCTACCAGGTATAGAAACTTTGCCAAGAATTTATGGAAATTATCTTCTACTTTTATTATTAAGTTACGCAGCTCTGCTTGTGCCTTGATCTGATAGTAAAGATCACGGAAAGCTCAAGTTAAGATATTAAATATCTTATCAATAAACTAGTAAGGATTTATAGTATCTTCTTGTAGATAGGGATTTAACTGCTGACAGGCTAGCCTAGAGATATATAATATTAGATAAGCCTTCTTTATAATCTTATTATTATATTAGTCTATATTAGCTTTAAATTTATTATATATCTTCACTAACCAGTCTTTAAACTTAGGGTTCTTGCTATCAGTCAGGATAGGAGGATCAGGAACTTTCTCAGATTTACTTCTGCTTTCTGGTTACAAGGATTCCTGGCAAGAGTTGGTTCCAGATTTATGACAGTTAAGTTATTAAGCAGCGAAAGCATTATAATATAAGTCTTATTCTTTATAGAGTTTAGTAATCTGGAAGTTCTTAATAGTTAGCTAACTGATCATTTTAGTAAGTTCTTTCTCTATATCCTGGATGCGGGTTGCAGAGCCAGTGAGATCCTGAGGATTCTGGAAATTCTGGGACTCCTTAAGAGAAGTAATCTCCTTGAGATAGCTGCTCTCCTTTACTATCAGGGTACAGAAGTATTCAAGAATATTGTTATACAGTTTCTTTAGTATCTCATGACAGTATTTCAGGAAGTCCTCGAGTGAAAGCTCCTCGGGCTGGTTGTTTTTACCTGTATTTAGAGACAGGCGTCGGTTCGCGTCGCGCGCTATGGCAACTGGGTGTTTAAGGATTTCAAAGATAGGATCAGGGAATTCAAGAGGATAAAAAAAAGAGAGTATAAAGAGAAAAAGAAGCAATTCTAATGTAACAGCTCAGGCCAGTATAGATAAATTAATCTTATTGGGTAGCTCTAATACAAGAGAATTGCTTGAAGAAGAGAATATCCCACGAGCGAAGCTCTGAGATATTGTCTATCTTAAATATAAACAGAACAAACAAGAATCATGCACTACTTGCTGATATTCACTATGAACTCAGCAGCCTGTATAGTGACTGCGCCGTCACATTGCCGACATCTTGAAAATCCGTTTGCGCCTCCAGCAGTGTGTCTTGATCCGGAATATGGGCAATTTGCTGGGCTTTTGTCTGGACATTGACCCCTCCATCTATCAAGCGGCACTAGCTATATTAGACTATTCATGCTGTCAAAAATTTCCCTCTTGATGGAAAAAGTACGGAGTAGAGAACTAGGACTAAAACGGGAGTATGGGATGCGTTGGCCTAGGCTCGGAGAATGCCTAGAAAGGCGGATTGAACAAGATGGTGCACAACCGAAAGATTACCGGGCAAGGTAGAGTCATCAATCTTTGAACTAACGGAGACACTACTACTTCCCTATATTTGCGTCCCTGGGGGGCGAATCACGAAAATCAACTTCGTCAGTATGAGGGAAACCCAAAACTGGAATGTGAACACTCGATTGCCAAAATGGGAAAATCCCAAAGAGACCCGCAACACCCATAACAAAGAAAAATCCTCACCTCTACTCACATCATGTAAACTTCATTCAGAATGATCAAGAATTTCTTGATTATCCAGAATGCTTGAAACTCATTATCTCCCAGCATTTTCTTCAATATCAATCGGTGTTCTTGTCACGCCAATCTTGACAATGACGGCCTATGCGGGATACGCTGGCCTTTTTCCTTGCGGGAGTGCTGTCTTATCTTTTCTACTTTCACAAGGGCGAGTATCACCTTTATGTTGTTATATATATCGAATGCTTTTTGATAGCAATTTGTTCCACTGCCTTCCTTCAGAATTTTCGCGAAGGGAGAGAATTCTTTCCGGCCTTCCTCATCGCCCTCAAGCTCAGTGCATGCTTTCTTTCTGGGATATATTCCAGTTTACTTGTTTGTCAGTCTTTTTTTTATCCACTAAATAGGTTTCCTGGCTCTTTTCGTGCCAGGATCTCAAACTTTTGGCTTACATTCACGTTGCGAGCCAGAGATGGATTTCGGCAAGTACAGAGACTACATGACAAACATGGATCATTTGTTCGCCTTGGTCCAAACTACATTTCTATCACGTATCCAAAAGCAGTCAGTCTTGTATATGGAGCTGGATCAAAGTGTACCAAAGCCGCTTGGTATGACATGACTAAGCCAATGGTCTCTTTGCAGACCTTTTGAAAGAAATCACTTCACGATGAGAGGCACCGTGTGTGGAGCACAGTGCTTAGTGACAGAGCGCTTCGGGGCTATGAAAAGCGAATGCAGATATACCAACATAAGCTATTTGACCATATCGTACCATTGAATGGTCAACCAATCAATGTCACCAAGTGGTTTAACTTGTATGGTTTTGACTTCATGGGTGATCTCGCATATGGGAAGTCCTTTGAGATGTTGGAAAATCAAGTCTATGGAGCAATCAAATTGCTGAATGATACTATTGAGTCACTTGGCTTTGGCTTCCCTACGTGGTTCTTCAGGCTGATGACGACGGTCCCGGTCTTAACTCGAGACTGGTGGAGATTCATTGATTTTTGCGCTCGGCAACTAGAGCACCGGCTTAATGTAAGATCCATCTCAAGAAAAGGATGTCCCTCATCTGGGATTATCGATATAAAAGGGGGGAATGTACTGACGATCGCTAGACCCCTACGGCCATCCTGGATATCATGTCAGCGCTATCCGCACCTCTGAAGGGCAAGAAGCTGACAGACAAGGAATGGGACCTCCTGCGAGGTGATGCACAACTGATTGTAGTCGCTGGCAGGTGAGATTGACATAGCTTGATTGCCATACACCATGCCTATACTTATCCTGCACAGTGATACTACTGCAACCACTCTATCCGCTGCCACTTCGAGCTCGTAAAGCATCCTGGGCAAATTTAGCTCCTCAGACAAGAGCTCATGCCACAAATGGATCCATCTGGCGAGGTGCTGAATGAAAAAATTGCCAACTTGAAACATTTGAACGCAGTGATCAATGAGACACTCTGGTTACATCCCCCTGTCCCAACAGCGCTGTAGCGGAAGACCCCCTCCGAGGTTTTGGTCATTGACGAGATATTTGTCCTTGGAGACACCACAGTGATATGTCCACAATATGTTTTAGGAAGAAGTGAGTATCCAAATCAATAGGTGATATCTTACATCTACTAACATTATTTCCAGGTGAAGACCTGTATGAGGATCCCAATGAATTTGTCCCCGAACGCTGGATAACTTGCCCAGAAATGATTCAGGAGAAAGTGCTTTTGCACTGTTTTCTACAGGTCAGTGTTTGTGATCCTTGTGACTCCAAAATAGCTGACTCATTTTTCCTGTGTTTGTATAGGCCCGTATGGCTGCATCGGTAAGCCTCTGGCACTTCTCAACATTTGAACGACCATCGCGAGTCTGGTAACCACCTTCGATTTTCCATTAGGGCCGGGTGAAGATGGCCAAAATTTGAGAAGAATGCCAAGGAAAGTTTCACAATTGGCTTCGGAGACTTGAAGATTCCCTTCAAAAACGGGTTTGATAGAGCTTACAGAGCTTTTAGAGGCTCTTCAAGCAATCTGGCAGCTACCTGAGAGCAAGGTCTTGACCATGATTGCCTATGACGAGCGATTTTAAATAGTTTGGCTAGTTGAGAAATTTATTGAACTAGTGTGCTGCGGGCCTGACCAAATTATCTAGCCAATTACTATAGGTAGCTTCATCGCGTGGTCGTCCTAATTCTTCGGTGGAAAATAAGCTTCAGAATAAAAGAGCCGTAAGCAGACCACGTTGGGCATGTTTGACCCTGAAAATGGTGCTCAATTATAATCCATACCCGGGAAGACTTTAGCCACGTTGAGCACGACGAGAGAGCTCTCTGCTTCTCTCTTTCTCCCTTCACTTGTTGCTCCGTATTGACATTGGTAGCATACAAAAGCCACGATAATCTTTCGGCATCCTGCCCTTCAGCGTGTAAGAGTTCTGTCTTTGCCCGGACATTTGGTGATTGTCTATGGTGTGCCAAAGGCCACGTCCGGAGTATCCCGATAGATATTACATTGAAACTAATACGAACTGTCTTACACGGTCATTAAGCGCGCCCTCTAGTTAGTCGATAATATATAAAATGGGCCGAGCCCGCTGTCTGAGACAGTGGTTTGCTCCCGAGCACGAACAGAGGTCTCTCAGCATCGGTTCAAGTACAATAACCTACGCCTCCCAGGAATAAGACAACACAACCGCCATTTCAAATTTCAAGTTACTATCATCTTCGAAATATTTCAAACTCAATCTTCTGTTTGGTTACAATGCCGGCACCACGCGCAGTGATAACGAGCCATAACCCCGATGGCAGCTCAAAAATTGCTTCAGGTGCCATCGCAAAAGCCCGGCCGATGGGCAGCAGCTCAGCAAGCAGCTCCTTCTCTTGCTTCCATGTCGCTGAGAAGGTGCCTATCAACGCGATGGAGCCACTTCCAGTGGAGTTTAACGGCGTGGTGACCCCCCGGGCGCCACCTGCAGGGTTGATGTTCGGCAGCATGGACTTTCAGCCAGGCGCTTCGACCTGCATGCATCGTACAGCGAGCGTTGACTACGGCACAATTCTCGAAGGGGAAATTAAGCTCATTCTCGATGGAGGGGAAGAGACTGTAGTAAGATCCGGGGATGTTTATGTTCAGCGAGGCACAAGCCATTCGTGGGTGAACCGGGGGCCAACTGTTTGCCGCATGACTTTTGTTACAGTGTCAAGAGACGAAGGGAGCCACATTAAACTAAATGGATGTGGTAAGAGGTTAAGAGAAGAGCGGACTTAAGAGCTACCTTATCCCCGCGGGCTTTTGATTTATTTTATCTCCTTCTTAATCCCTTTTTGCTTTTATTTTCTTTCCTTTTTCTTTCACGGACCGGAAAAAATGGCTCCTTAATGATTGGTTGAGTATAGGAGGACTCGGGAATTTCTAATTTCGGAAAAAACGACCGTATAACTTGGCATATTAGGTGCTTACCATGCAAGAGTTAAAGTCGACCTGTATCACCAGTAGGGTTGTTCTCGCATAAGGTTAGAGCTGACCGCCATGAAAGGGCAAGAAGGACCTTTTGCTGCCCGATTATTACTATTGAGATAAGATGCTTTTAATTGGATGCGGTCCTACCCGAGTCCCACTATGTAGCTTAAGTATATGAATGGAGCTTCGCTATTAATGGTTTTGATATGTGATATAGGCTGCGAATGCGGCGACAAAAAGTGTAGCAATACTGACTGACTCTTTTTCCTAAATTATCCATACTTTTGTCCTCTTTCTATCCGAATTTGGGATTTTACTGTGACCTGAGCCAGTTCCCTCCGAGTATCGCAGCAATACCCCGCTACTATCTTCTATAATACAAAGATACAGATAGGTATTCATAATATCTGCAGTTTTCCCACTCTTTTGCTCTTCTCTCTACTTGATCAATTAATTAATGCATGTCAACCTATCTCTTCTAAGACTCCACCTTGGGATGGGAGATCGTCTTAGCGGATACCGTGCAATACTGTTTTAGGTTGTTTTGACATAATGTCACTCCACCTTAGCTTCACTAGTTGGAGGACCCTGGACAGCCTCGCCATAATGATTCGCTCTGGCAGAAAGCACCCAGAGATCTGCCGCTGCGGCTGTAAAAAGCCCCGTGCGCCGTCTCGGGAATTTCCGAATCTAGGTAAGTTTGGTAGCCAAGACAACAGAATACATGAGCAGACCATGTTTGGCCGTCGTTTCACTGAAACCACGGTAAGCACGGAATTTAGATGTCCTTACCTCCGAGTGTTCTGAATAACTCCGATATCAGAATATCTTGATATTAAGCGCACGCAGATGCATATTTCATCGAAAGCATTCTTCCTCCTCGCCCTTTCATTACCTCCGCGACGAGACCTTCAACAGAAGAGAAGCAGCCAGAACTCGAGAAGGTGCCGTCCAGCGATATGACTTCTGCCAAGGAAGCCAACGAATCCACAATGACTGCCGGCGAAAAAGTTACCTCTGACGAACGGGAGCTTGTTGACTGGAACGGTGACGATGACCCGCAGAATCCCCAGAACTGGTCTCTAGCTAGAAAATGGTGGCTGGTTGGTTTGGTATCTGCGGTAACCTTTAACATGTGTGTGATGTTTTACTTCTGTTTGAGCTGAAATTCAAAAATGGAGCGAGGCCTGACATTTTCCAGCTCTATGGCTTCTACGGTGACCGCGCCCGCAGTGCCCTTAATCATGGCGCAATTCCAACAAAGCAATGCAGAGCTTGAGTCTTTCGTGGTCTCCGTGTATATTCTGGGGTTTGCGTTTGGGCCATTAGTCGTGGCTCCCCTAAGCGAACTGTACGGGCGGTCTCTGATCCTGCACATCACGAATGTCGTTTTTCTCGTCTTCAACATCGCCTGTGCTGTGAGCACCAATTTAGCCATGTTCACTGTTTTCCGCCTCATTGTTGGGTTGATGGCATGTACACCTTTGACTCTCGGGGCCGGCTTCATTTACGATCTCATGCCACCGCAGCACCGCGCGAGAGCTTTGACAATATGGACGATGGGCCCACTGCTGGTATGTTAATGAATTGCCGCAAAATTTTCCTTGGAGGCAGAAGGCTGACACGATGTGGCATGAATCTAGGGGCCTGTTTTGGGTATGATCGATTTTCTACGAATTCACCCACGAGGCGTGATCTTACTAATAACGCTGCAGGTCCTGTCATCGGAGGATATCTTGCCGAGGGAGCTGGATGGCAATGGGTATTTTGGCTTGTCACCATACTGGTATGTTGTTTATGTTGGCCTAAAAGGGACCCGGTTGAATAACTGGTGGATTAGTCGGGCGTCCTAACAATTGCATGCTCCGCATTCGTCCGAGAAACCTACGCACCTGTCCTGCTGATACGCAAAGCTGCGGCGCTGCGTAAGGAAACCGGAAACCGCGGGTTACACTCGAAATACGACAGTCAAGCGGGCGTATTTGATACGTTCATACGTGCCATTGTCCGCCCAACGAAGATGCTCCTGTTCGCGCCTATTGTGACATTGATGGCGTTGTACATTGCGATGAACTACACTTACATGTATTTGCTCTTTACAACGTTCACGTACGTTTTCATGTCCAACTACAGCTTTAACGAAGGTGAGGCCGGTCTTGCCTATCTTGGAGTTGGGATTGGATTTATTCTAGGGCTGCTGATTACCGGATTCTATTCGGACCAATACCTCAAAAAGGTGCGAGGTAGCCGCCCTGCGGTGCCAGAGGATCACCTTCCACCAATGGTCATCGGCGCCATCCTTGTTCCTGCGGGTCTGTTCCTTTATGGCTGGACAACACAGTATATGGTCCATTGGATTGTGCCCATCATCGGCACGGGTATCTTCGGATTCGGAATGTTGCTGGGCTTCATGCCAGTGCAGGTCTACCTTGTTGAAACCTATACCATATTCGCTGCAAGCGCCATTGCCAGTAACACGGTCGTTCGATCTTTGCTCGGCGCGGTTCTTCCCTTGGCATCTCAGAGATTGTATGACAATCTCGGATACGGCTGGGGCAACAGTCTCCTTGGGTTTATCGCTGCGGCGTTTATCCCAGCCCCCATCTTTTTGATCAAGTATGGGGCGGCGATACGATCCAACCCGAAATTCCAGGTCAAGTTGTAGGATTGACCAGTGGGCAGATGTGTAATTTTCCTATTTGACTAACCTGGCACTGACAGATTCTGTGTGTTGTGGATGATACTTGGGAAATAGTTGAATACTTGTCGATGTTGGCCTGCATAGGATAGATAAATGAGTCAAGCTTCTGCTGTACAGATTTTTTCTTTTCTGGCTTGCCTCATGTTTACTTCTGGATGCCCTGTGCAGTCCTCCTTCCTCGTCCGCCCTGATGGCCTGTTGAGAGCTTGATATTACATTCATGCTCACCAAAGAGAAGCTCAGGAAAGACTACGTGGTGGTTGAGCAAGAAATGGAAAACGAGGGAAATGAGCGCATCGGATGATAGATAACAGAAAGCTTGGAGTCAACCGAGAAACAGAAAACCAAACACCAACCAACAAGAGGTTTTCATGTCCACAGACCTTAATATCTTACTCTATCTCACCCTCGCGACATTGTGCCCAGGTACAACAATGAAAATTACCTCGACCCTCTCGCCGACACGAAACCGAAGAGAGGCTTCTTATCCCATGTGACGAATATATTCAGGTCGGTCCAATCCTCGTTCTCTTTGCAATTAGTGATATCGAAATGCCAAAGGAGCTTGACAATCATGAACCGCATTTGGTGTCAGGCAAGTCTATGATATGAAATCAATGTCCAGATTCCTCATAGAGATATGGAGATTGGCTCTTCTTACTTCTTTCCGATAGAATTCTGAAGTCCCACAGAAAATGGCTGGAAGACATCTTTCCGGTCGGTCACGAAGGCGTTGTCGGATCCAAGCTAACCTTCTGGTAAGTATTCTTCAGCCCCGCTAAAATTACTCGGCGAACGGTTGGCGGCGTGGTTGCTCAGACAAACGGTTGTCTATAAAGTGAGTGTTAAGTAGTGCGTCTTCAAATAATGAAAGCGACGACATGGAAGTCCTAGTTACCTTTCCTGTTATTCTATCATTGCATACCTTTCCCCCCTCTGGCGGGACAATCCTGGGCAGACCAGCAGCAGAGGCAGGGTAGAGACGCATTGATTCCGAAATATATGCCCCTAAGTACTCTAATCGAGCCATGTTGAGCAGAGTTATCTCCTTGTCTGTTTGAATATTATCGCGAATCTCGGCCATACGCCGCTTAAGAACAACGGGTTCTCGTAAAAGAAAGTACGTAAGCCCGCTCAGGGTGGTCGCGACGGTTTCAGCACCACTGATCACAAGACCCAAGGCGTTGGAGTGCATCTCTGGAATGGAAAGGCGCACGTCCTCTTTCCGCTGTAACACGAAATGCCATGTATCAGGATTTTCTTTGCCAGTCCGCCGAAGACGTTCATTAACAAGTTCTGCAGAGAAATTAACGTGAGACTCGAACTGGGGACGTAAGCCGCCGGAGACGAGCTGCTCTCTGAGCCTGCCAACAATAGACAGTTTCATGACTCCGCGGACTGTCATGAACCTGAGACCTTGGAAGATGGTAGTCATCCAGGTAAGGTATCTCTCATCATCCAGCAAGTGAAGAGATTAACTGAATGTTATCTCAGGCATCATGTCAAATGCTGTGAAGTTATACACTTCCACAATATTGTGTTTGACCGATTTTGAGCCCATTTGATGGATGCTACCATTGATTATGGACACCATTCGGTTCGCGTATCTTCGGATTATATGCTCTTGCTCGCGCAAGGCCCGATCTGAGAAGGCATGCGAGAAGGCCTTTCTCATTCTTCCGTGCGTGACATGATCGGCAGTGCTAATCTGCACTACGCCGTTGGGCATCTCGCCCATGAAGTCGGGATCCTAGACAAAATCCTCCTTTCCATGATAGTATACGTCTTTCCACGCCAGGGTATTGATATACGAGAGTTCGTTGGGCCCCACACGAACTACCTCCCCATATTTGAGACACAGCTCCTGATTATAATAATCGTATTATCTTCTTAGCACCAGTGGAAGGTCACTGGCGGCAAAATACCATGGACCGGGATATTTCCGGAGAGGATGCAAACACAGGTTGTAAAATGCATAAATAATCTGCCATTGTTACACTTAGATCCCTATATTGCTGCTATACTTGCTGCTTATCGCGAGTCTACTCATCTGGATGCTGAATAGCACTGCTAGTGCTCCAAAACACAGCTCGTTCAATGAAGCCATAGCCATATCCGTGAGATTTACTCGGATTCGAGGCCGGATTTAATTCAGCCGGAGTTGGTAAGCCCTTGCAGATTATGATTTCGCCCTGTATTTGTTCCAATAAAGTTGCTTCGCATGTATTTTGGAGAGTAGGTAGCGTAGAAGGCAAAAAGGAAAAAATGAAGAAAGAATGAAATCTCTCAGATCTGGATCTGCCAGACCTCATATCATCTCATCCAATCCAACCACAGCGTTATTACTCACTTGGGAATTGATATGAATCTATACGAGACCACGTGAACCTAGTGGCTTGGCCGGATCACCAACTTCAGCCCATTAGTAGATAATGAGAAGCGGTCAAGATAGTCGATAGAGTCATCCATAGAATTGAGTATCTATCGGAATGGCATCCGGTCCTCAGTAGGCTACGTACGTGTAGCTGATACAGCATCATTCTGCCTGTCTTTCCCCTGAGATCTCAACACCTGAGATATCTATACGAAGCATCAAGAAGTTGATATTTCGTTGCATTTAAAGCCTCATGTATTCTCTCTGGAATAACAATCAATCTTCCTTCGAACGACAACACGGCAGAGTGCTCACCGTAAGCGTCCCCGCCTTGTTGAGAAACCAGTGTCCTCTATGGAGGAAGTTGAGTCGGTTAGTGTTGTGGAAGAGCAGACTGAGGGTGCGGAAGGTCCTGTCGGCCTGGGCCCCTGTGGTGGGAGACTCCTTTGTGTACAACTCCGTTTTGACCCCTGAGCTTTCAATGCCCCCTCGTCTGAACTTGCTGCCCTTTCCCAACAGTTTCTTGCTCGCCGGGCTCACGCCCTGGATGTAGTTGAGGTGACGAATGCGGATCTTCGTGCTTTGTCGAATCGGTTGGAGCAGCTTGCTCCGGAGTCGGTCCGTCGCTAGGGCCTAAAACGGCTACGGGGCTGGTTCTACAAAACGTAAGTTCTAGAAATGAGTGGTCGGGTATACTGAGGCAAGCAACCTCAATTAATCTGACCATTGGCTTTTCTTCCTTGGACAAGGGATATTTCCGAACTTTCCCCGGAAACCCCGCACCAACGGGACATAATATAGGCGTTGGCACGGACAGAGGACCGTACCAAAGATCGCTCGGCAGAATCCATCGGTGGTTACGGCATTTTATGCCCAATATTGCAGCTAGCGTCGCAGGACTCGGATCGGCAGGCGATGGGTTTACGATGTGCTGCAACTCTTAGCCACAAGCGGCGATACGCCCGAAGCACCACAATGAGCTGGTGACGCGAAGGAAAGACCACCATCCCCCAAGATAAGTTTGGATTGATTTGAGGAAAAAGGTGTGAATATTTGCTTTAAGCCTGTGGAAGAGAGTTGCAATGCACCATGGCATTTTTATCATTGTAAATTAAGGCTGTAGAGAAAGTTTCCCATATATTGGTTAGTTCACTTCCATCCAACCTTGATATTCAATATTCAGGGATTTATAGAATTTCCCCTACGTCGTATTCAGAGACCTGATATTGCGAAGAGGTGGTTAGGTCACTAAACGAGACAAGTATATTAGGAATCAACATTATTTTAACTTACTTCACGGGGTTTGGGTGTGGGGTGGAATCCTCTTCAGAGACCTATAATGAATGACCTTTGATTAGATGAAACTAGAATGTAATTTAATTAAACTCAACTTGAAGAAGCGGGAAAGTAAGCCAGGCACACGTCCAAGGTTGCTCTAGACCGGACGACGGAATAAGGGAAGAGGGGCGGGATAAGGTACCACACCCTGAACCCACACCCTGGACCCACCCATACAGGTCCACCGAGATCCCACCCCGAAGCTATAATGAGAAAAGCATATGTATGTATTTCACGCACAATTGTGTGCAGATTCGGCTATCCTGTGCATTCTGTACATGGGCATGCCCGGATCCCCCCCAAAGAAAAGATGACACTACTGTTTGGCTGCGTTCCACAGACCGTTTGGGAGCAGAGGTATTATTTACTATATATACCTCCTTGCTTTCCTATCACTCCTGCATCTTCACACCCTTCGTTCGCGATCGCTTGTATTTAAGACTCATCTATCATTACCACATTGCTGTGTTTCGTTGCACTCTTTGCAAAGATGCTGGCGTTCCGTGGTTTTTCATTGCTATCACTCGCCTTGTTTGCCAGTACAGTCCCACTTGCTGCCAGCCAAGCCCGGCCTAGCTATCACATCACCCCTGAAACGAAATGGATGAATGACCCCCAACGTCCGTTCTTCCTCGGGGATGAATGGCATTTCTATTACCTTTACAATTCCGACTTTGACAGCTCAAACCCCGGTTCAGGCGGGACAGAATGGTATCATGTCACGAGCACCGACATGGTAAACTGGACTCGCCAGGGTGTAGCGATCAAGAAATACAAACCCAACCCTCCCAAGGGCGTGAACCTGGGTGACATCGAAACTGGCAGCGCCGTAGTGGATAAGGACAACAAGGCTGGCTTTGGCAAAAATGCCGTCGTGGCAATTGTCACACAGATGGCGGATGGGGTGCAACAACAGTCTCTCTTCTATTCAACCGACAATGGCAACAGCTTCGCCCCTTACACGGGCAATCCTGTACTGCCAAATCCAGACCCGAACGCGAAACCCGCATTTCGAGACCCCAAGATCTTTTGGGATGGTGAAGCAGGCAATTGGGCCATGTCTCTTGCGGAGGGTAACAGGATTGGTTTCTATACCTCCCCAGATCTCAAGGCCTGGAAGTATACATCCTCGTTCACTCCGAACACTGGTGTCAACCTGGACCCCCTCGAGTGCCCAGACCTATATCAGATCGACCTAGACGGGGATTCTAAGAAGCGCACCTGGGTCCTGGCCGCAGGTGCAAAAGGAAGCACCGTGTATTGGGTCGGGAAGTGGGACGGCAATGGCTTCACAGCCACAGACGCGAAGCCGCAATTGATGGATAACGGGCCTGACTTCTACGCCACGGTCAGCTGGGATAATCCAAAGGATATATACGGCAGTCGCTATGCAATTGCCTGGATGAATAACTGGGAGTATGCAGCTTCGCTACCTTATTACGGGGACTTTGCTGGTCAGACCAGTATGGTCCGAGAGGTTAAGCTCAAGACCATCAATAATTCGCCTACCCTTGTTAGCAGCCCAATAGTAGGGTATGAAGGAATTTTTGGCCCTGCCAAATCCGTGAGTAACAAGACCATTACAAAGGATCCGAAATCTGCATCTCTGCCCAGCGACCTAACGGAAGATGCGTACGTCATCCGCGCAACGATCTCCAAGACAGACAGTGACGACGGCAACGAAGTCTGCTTTCGCATCAAATCCGACGGGTCTTTTAGCACGACCATTGGTTATAACTTCAAGAAGTCCCAAGCGTTTTTGGTGAGGGATTCCGACGGTTCCGCGACAGATTCCATGCCATCGGGTCCGAAGAAGGCATACGACACTGTGGCTACGGCACCGAATCCTTCGGGAGGAAACACGGTCAAGCTGGAGATGTATGTGGATTCGAACTCGGTGGAGGTGTTCGTGGATGACGGTGTGGATGTGCTATCGGGTCTTATTTATCCGAATAAAGCGGCGAAGGGGGTTCTGGTTGTGTCCGATACGGGAAGCTTGACGTTGGTGTCGTTTAGTTATGCTGGGTATAAGGCGTAGCTTCTAGCTATGTCCGATACACGAAGCTGGATGTTGGTGTTGTTTAGTTATGCTGGGCATGAGGCGCAGTTTCAAGCTGTGTGTACGTACAATGTCTATCCACTATGTGCTGGAGAATGGCCAGAGTAGAAACTAGTCAAGTTATTGTGCCGCCAGACTGAACTAATAGGAATGGAAATCTGTTTTCGCAGAAAACCTATATTCTTCGTTAGCACAAGACCAAGTGGTGATATCGATTCAAGTCCAGAGTATGTACTTGAGAAATATTTAAAAGAGGGAGACTTTCATCGCTGATATTCTGGTGGTTCTTTTCGTATTTTATCACCAATAATGTATATACCGGTGCGGATCTCAGGATATATATCTTGTATGTCCCTAGTCAGTTTAAGGCGACATGAGTCTGTGACTGTACATCCTGCTACCGGACGCAACCTATCGCCGAAAAGCACGCGACGAAGCTCAATCCGAGAATGTCGCACCGCAAAGCAATGAGAATACAGACAAGCCTATATTTTACGTACTCCTTATAATATCTCCCCCGGCAACTTGACGAGAATAACTAGTGCCCCTCCACGTAGCCTCAAGATGATAATTGAGTTGTTTCAGAGAGGGGACTCTAGATACCGTGTCTTGTCTTGTATTACTAGATTGATGCTGATGGATTCCCAACACTTCACACACTGTACATCAGCTTTTGGGCGTTATTTGTGAATGAACACAGATCTGCGATCACTTTGGATGACCACATTAGTAATAGCTGTGGCTACATTTGGATCTGCACGCAACTGCTTCATTGCGATGGACGTCTGTGGTGATTCTCTGAGGCTTATGTTGACGGTAACAAAAAGTGGGTTTTTCCTGTGAGGTTGAGACACCTGTGTTGAAGAGGTGACGACGGCGGGTGGTTACGGTTGGCAGCTACTACTGCAAAAAGGTACCGCAATGGCCTTTGGTATGGACGGTGCGGGCCAGTCCCTGTGAATACTATGGTAGATTCCATCTAAACAGGAACAGAGCCAACTAACCTTGATAACGGGCCAATAGGACACATTTTTCACTGCAGAAAGAGCGATTGCGACGCTAGCTAGTACTACAGGCCTCAATGGCTCAGGTCAACACCCACCGTTATTAAAGAATGAGTATGAAAGTGACTTACTGTTGCCAAGCAGGTTGCAGCCAACTGATCCATTTGAGCAACGGCCTAATAAGCACTAAACAAAGTTCCTCAGTGTCTACATAGAACTATGGCATGATTTCTGATTAGCAATTATGTTCACTTGCTGTTTAAAATAGTTCTCCCCTTACGGAACAATAAAGTGCTGTCGAGCGGGGACGGTATATATTAAGCCAAGGCGTAATTCAAGGGTAACACTCTCTCATACCCACATATTTCACTGACAAAACCAAATTACTTGTCATTCCTGCATTCAGGAAGCTGTTGAATCCTGTCCCCAAAAGTCTCCGTGTGCAAAGGATCTCCAGCATATTCATCGCTTTCTATGGCCCTTTGGAAAAGCATGGTGGCGACCGCACCAACGCTCCCACCACGTTGTAAGAACTGCCTAGAAGTAGGTGGCCACTCGCTCGCATCACGCAATGCCATCGCCACATTTTGTTCTTTCGGAATAATATTTCTTCGGAGGCAGGTGGCGATATGGCTGCAGAGGTTCATGAATCCCTTCCTCATAGACTTACTAGACTTGGGATTGTTCTGCACATCACGCGGGAGGAAAGTGAGACAGGTATGATTTGATCAAACCCAGAACTTCCCCTCATCAATGTCTTCAAGAAGAAGATCAGACTATATGCTTACCTGACAATCCAAGGCAAAATGCATCCGGGGACTCAGAAATTCGGAGAGGTATTGCCTGCATGTGCATCCATACTTCAGGCGTTGCCAGTCGACGCCGGTCACTTTGATACCGCCATCGAGAGAGATAAAGCATACAACAGCTGTGTCGCTGAATCCAGCGAACTGATCCGAAACGTCTTCAGTCAACCCATTGAAGCGACTTGTTGTCCTACTGGCCTCGAGATTTGTTAGTAGAACATCCAACGGAGTCTTGCCTTGACCATTGCGCGGTTGGAGTAGCACTTGAGTTCTGCTCAGAATCCACTGGGCCCTATTCGGCTTGACTTTGGCTGCAGCAAGGTGTAAAACAGTGTTTCCGTGTGCGCCTGTAGAAGTCCATCGCGGATCATCTCCGGCCGCGTCGTCAAAGACCTGGTTAAGAACCTTTATATAGTCGTTGTCGGTGGACTCCAACGCATTTTTCAGGTTACATCCCACCTCAGGGTCTAGTAGGCTCAACGGAAGTGCTGGAATCTCGTAATCGTCGTCTGCTCCTAGGTGTTAACTTGGGTGTTCTAAGTCCGAGGCGAGTCCAAACCAAGCAGACGAGCCGATTCACTGAAAGCCCAAGGACCGCCAGAAACGTGTTGGAATATTCCTGTCGGCCAATTCTGCTGTTTTCTTGCCGGCCGCCGATTCCCCGTTGATCTCACATTGCACTTCGCTATTTAGAACATCAGGACGGGCAGTAGCAACAAAACCTCGAGTTTTTTCCCTGACTCTTTCCAGCATAGCTCTCACAAGTCTGCTGCCCTGCCCAAGCTGGCGATACTGCCTACCAACGTCCAAGGCTTCGATCAAAAAGATGTTGTCGTCGTCGAGTCTGGCGCTCCAAACACCAGAGCCCTTTTTAACCGGATGGTACCTGAACTCAGGTTTCAAACGATCATATCGGTCCAAAAGGTCAAAAACCAGAAAGCATGTTTTGTCTGTTGGCCCCTCCGTAGCGGACCGAAACTTGGCGCGGATGTTCTCACGTCTGATTAGTTTACCATCGCAGTAGTCAACCTGTTTGTCACCTGAGTTGCAAGTGTGCTTCCCCGTCGCTGTCTTGTTAAGACTTTTATTGTCAAACTGAGTGTGGTTGCCCGTTAATGAATGATCTGTCAGAACAAGATGAATATATATATATATAGAAAAAAAAAAAAAAAAAAAAAAAAAAAAAAAAAAAAAAAAAAAAAAAAGACAGCATGCCATTATGAAAGAACCGTTGGCGATATCTATCTAATTCCTAGGTTAGTAGCTATCGTCATAGAGATTGCTGGGGTTCTCAAATTAGAACTAGGGAAGAGAGAGATATGTCTACTGCGGCCAAGGAATTATGTCTCGTCCTAAGAGTCTTAGGGATCTTCGGCCTTGGCCTTTCAAGATTCAGTAAAGTTCCCTCCGTCCCAGGGTACGTCCGGACCAAAAGCCGAAACCCTGCCACCCAGTCAGCATCTCGTGCTACCAGTTTTGTTATGAATAGATAAAGGGTAGCTAAATCCCTCAGCACGTGACAAAGCTAAGGATGACCTTCGCTATTGGCGAAGGGTTTTTATTAGTAATTTAGTCAACAGGCACGCCCAGGATTCAATCACCGAAACTCCACTTTCGGTATTTGGTGGTTGTAGGAATTAAGTGACCAACCATCATCTTAACCGAAAGCTAGAGGCCCACCTAAAAGTGACCTAATGCAATCTGTAGTCCAAATAATATAATTACGGTCGATCGTAATACCGTGGCGACTGCGCTCAGGGTTGTCACCTAAACCTATAGGGTAAAAGCCAAGGGCGCGCCAGAACTCAGCACAAGACTTTCCCACAGTGGTATCTGCACTTTTTTCGCACCCTAAGGTTAGTAAGTTAAATTCACGCAACGTAGCCATACACCGACAATTTCCCGAAGAATTTCGGGTCCAGCCCCGGCTATACATGCTATAACTATGTGTTAATCTTCGCTATTCAGGGAATGAATGCATAGTCCTCGATTATAACCAGACTGGTCACCGCATATTATTCCGCAGGGGTTCCTACTATGACATGAAGGTACTGACTGTACCTATCTGCGCTGATCTTACCATCCATGGGTTTCGCCTGCAGCTTCTATTTCCAGTTAAGGCAAGGCTATGCAGAAATCCAGAGGATACAAGATTCCAGATTTAAGCACTTCATACAAATCGGGGCCGCGCTCATATTACCCCTCCCTCCTAATTCAAAAATTTTGGGTGTACGCATCTTTGTTTTTTTGGACTATAGCTATGCTTATTAGCGTTGAATCGCCATGTCTCTAGTAGCATAGCAGTAGCAACCGCCCTAAGCAAAACTTCAGTTCTTGGGGACCTTTCCTGGTATTGTAGTTTTATAAAGCATCTATGGATTTAATATACGATCATAGGTGCAATAACTGAGTGCTGTCATTGTGGAGCTTCAAAATAAAATGACCAAGATTACCTATTGGTAATTCCCACTACAGATTAGAATAGCTTAGGCTGGTTTCTCCAAAAATCTCCAGCACCTTTTCCTGCGCGGTTATTGTGACTGGAACTCTTTTTCCCCTTTCACTTCTCGAGTGTCTGCCTAAGCTTTTATTTGTGCAAGCTGTAGTTAACAATATTTAAGAACAATTTTAAGGTGGTGGATTTGGTTGGCTCGTGCCATGTCCCGCCCGGGTATCTGATCGTGCCTCATCGCTTTAGCGCCATAGGAATCAGTTTGATGACTGCCGATCGCTCGTACTAGTGGTAATGGGGAAAGGACGGGTAGTTAGCTCCCGCTCGGCACACTACCACCACAACCAATTCGGACAATTGGTATCGACCTGTAGTCCTCCTGAAAGGTTGTCTCTCTACAAATACAGCTCTAATTTATACACTAACTTGCAAAAACGGCGCCCAGGTGCCATACTCTCTTCTTTTAATTTTCCGGGTCCTCTAGTCCATAATGGGTAGTATTGTCCTAGTAATTTACTATCAGATTGGTTTGATTGGTATTACTATAAAGTGCGTAACCAGTGGACTGGCGGTGTCAAGGATATCTACTTAGCTCACATGTATGGGATTGATTGTCTTAAGTTCTAAATCTACTTTACAAAGATTCCTTGGTGTTGTGGTCAGGTCACGTGGTTGCTGCCTTAGGCTCCCATAGGCTGTGACGTCTACTATTCAAGGTAGAAGACCCGTCAACTAGGTAAAGATACGAAGGCTAAAGGAGGAAAAGATCAAAGGCAGGTAGTAGATACTATTCAGACAGGAGACTGATCCTTGATCTCCTACTACTACTAACGATTCGCTAATTTATAGCCGAAGGATCTATGCCAAAAGGATTCAGAATTCCCGTTGAAAGCCAAACTGTAATACGGCCGGATGTTCCTCATCAGCGGCCGATTGTTCATGCACCTGGGTCAGGGTATCCTGTACGGTCATCAGGCCGAATTGGTATTCGATCTGTGACAGGTGGACCCACAAAAATTAAAGAAGAGAGTACGGCACTCGGGCGCCGTTCTTGCAAGTTAGTGTATGTGTCTCTGTTATATTATCTTATTCCCCTGTCATAATGCCTCGTGAAGTAAGATTCTTGCTTGTCGTGCAAGATTGTAGGTTCTACGAGAGCCTATCTCAGCCTAACTCCGCACCCCTCCTTCCCGTAGAGCCAGCAGTAATAGTCATAAATATTTCATATCTATCAATGTCCTACCGGTCGAACACCGAAGTTGTCGTCATCAATGCACCAGCGAGCGGAGGAGGTAGTATCTAGTAATAATAGATCGTTCCAGAGCGCGGATGCATTCGGATAAATAGATACCAATTCAATCAAACCTGCTCGGGTCTACTACTTCTGTCCGCATGCTGAGTTGTACAGCTTGGCTATTGTTTTACACGAGAGCATTCCCACATACTAACTTCCATTTAGGAGATAACATAATAATTATGAGCGACCAATACGACATCTGGATCGAAGATAAGCCTCATTCCGTGGAAGGTCACATTTTTTACGGTACACTCACCTTCAAAGGCAAGGTTGTTTGGGGACCCAAACATTGCCACAACAACACAACCCAACTGAAAACCGCTCTCCGCCAAGCTGATGACCGCCTTGACATGGAATTTATCTCAAAGCCCAATTCAGTCGAAGGACACACACGCTACATCAGCGTTAAGTCTAAAGGCAACGTTATTCTGAACAAACTCAGTACTCATGACAATATGGACGAGTTGGTTACCGTTGTTAAAACTATTTGGAATATTGACTCCCCTGCCTAGTTATTGAGGAAGAGAGGCACAGTTTTAGTTAGGGGTTAGTTTGAGAGGTCATTCAACGTCACTCACTTGGGCAGCCAGCCCTCAGAGATGATTTCAACAATTCATCATCTTATATTGGAACACCTTTTTGAGCCACAACAGATGTTGGAGGAATGACTAGGGTTGTCTATAGTTTATTAGGTAGCAGCAAGCTTTGAATTCGGTTGATATAGATTCAAGGGAAATCCTGTTCAATCCGTAAATATCGTGTGAATTCATTCTAATCGATCGATTTAATCGTTAATCATTGTCTTGTCTTCTCCTCTCTTGAAGCCTCTGGAGCGTCTTGGTGTAGGCATAAGACGTGCTGTTGAGTTACATCGGAGCGCATGGACCCCCGCTGCCTTTAGAGAAACATCCGCGGGACCTTCTTCGCTTCTAGAGGACGACATTTCAGAGAAAAGAGCTTAATGCAGAGAGGAACACTGATCATGATGACGAAAGGTAAGCAGCTGCCACGGTCACATTTTCAACTTTTGAGAGAGAGTTAGGGGAGGAGAGCGAGTGCGCACTGGAGTGGTAGGTAGACAGTTGCTGCAGTCAAGCTTTCTTAAGTTTTTAGGGGAATATGGGAGTGTGCCCGACTAGAATGGTAGGCAGTTGCCGCTGTCAAATAGCCAGATGTGCAGGGATCCGCATTCTGGTGTTGACCAGAGATATCCGACTTGGCTCTTGGCAGTAAAAGAATCTTTGTTCCACTTTACAGGGTATCAACACCTCTACTTTAGCTCGTGGTGCAGCTCGTGGCGTGGCTTTTGACCAATGCCTGCGGCCCTACATGTCAAACCTTACTACGCCGCTCTTATAGCTGCCAGGGACAAAAGTATATTTCAACCAAAAAAGCTTAAATTCACAGGTAAATGAAATTGTGATGTGTCATAGAGCAGTCATGTGAGCACCTATTAACCAATAATATACTGCTACACCCCTACTGCTCAACGGAAAAGCTGAACTGCTCAAGGAATGCCTGCAGTTCTTTGACATCACATTCCAGGGCTTCGCGCTTCTTGGTTCGTTTGTTAGCGCTACAAAGTGGGCCAAGGAGTTAGCGGGACACTGGGACTCCGTATTATGGCTTACCCAGAATCTAGAAGGGCTTGGGGAAGCCTATGACCACTACTATGACAAAATAGAAACTCACCCTTGTTCTTTCTCCGCGCCATGAGGACCATGTAAGCTCATGACAAATTCAATTATGTTGAGCAATTGCAGTATACATAACTGATTTATCCTCATTTTACGGGTAGCCTTCTTGGCTGGGGGTACCCTTTGTATAGTTGGTCAAGTACTCCGCCATTCGCTTGTTGAACACATGATATTAGCATTTGTCTAGTTCCGTGGAAGACAGGTACGTACAAATAGAGTGAGTAACTTGCTAGAAGGAACATGTCAATGTTCTAGTTATATCATAATACAAGGAGAGAGCCGAAAAGAAAACGAATGAGGAAAGAGGAAGTTGAGAAATAACAGGCATTTGTAGAAACCTACCGCCATACTAGCGCGCCATTGAGATACCGCGAGATAATCCACGTATCAGCAGAAACACTGGTCCACACTGACAGGAGCATATTAACATTCACGCGGAATACCTCCAGTTTATGCTTGCCCACATCAATAAGCTCTTGCCAGGCCAGTTGAATTTATTTAACCTATTCCTCGAGCGATGCTTTCTCCCGCTCTTTTGTGTGAATTTGGGACTCGGTTACTAGTCGAAGGATTTCAGCTCATACTTCCATACTCTGGAAGAATATATATAAGGGGAGGGAACTGACTGTTTTTGGCAATTGCAAGAGCCGCCATTGAAACAATGGCAGCGGCACCCACCCCAAGAGCGATAAGCCCACCAAACTATTAGAATTAGGTCAGACAACAAAAATCAAAATCTGATAAGTGGCATACCATTACAAAAGACCCGAGAATTCCACTACAGGCGGCTAACACCGTGAGTACTGGAAGAAAAGCCACTCCACCCAGTGTGAGGATAGAGATATTCAGTGACACTATCTTCTTACGCAGCTGCTCGAGCTCCTTAATAGCTTGGGCTATTTCCCGGTTCAGTTCCTCTTCCCTGTACTTTGCCCAGACTGGAAAGTCCGCAATGAAAGAAGTAAAGTTTATCTGGAGGTTGTTAAATTTTCCCTCCATGGCTCAGGCATCATTGTGAGCTATCCATGTACTATACATCCATAAGTTATAGCAGGACCACTAGCGTGTTTCACTGGTTGTGAGAAGAAAAAAGGATGTACAGAAATAAACCGGTTAAGGACATGATATCAACCATCCACTGAAAGATCTTTATTAAAGCAGAAGGGGATTATCAAGTCATTAAATCCTAGCTAAAGTAAGCTAGAAAGCTTCGTATAAGACCAGTGATATGGAACATGTATGATTACCATAGACTACAATTTAGCTCGCAAGGTTCCTACTGTCTGTAAGTGCCTCTCAATATACCTGGCTAATGTTAGCATTGTTCAGGACAACAGACTGGGACCTCAACCACCAACCAACTGGTTCCTAATCAAGGTCGGCCCAAAATCAGAACGATAGATTCGATCAATCTGCGCGATTTTGAGATACAAGCTAACAAAAATTTATTCGATTTTGTTAGACACATCGACAGCCGCATTCGACACTTCCTTAAGATGCTCAGCGTATTCAGGAGACACCAGGCCTTTCGCCGCGCCCGTGCAAAAGACTTTATTATCTTCCTTATTCTTGATCAGATCACTAAAATCTTCATTGTCCATCAAAATATTGATTTCATTGTCGGCTAGCTTTGCTGCGGCATCGATGTGCTTCTGGGGAGTCGGGTCAGACCCGACCATTTGGCAAACCTTGTCAACGAGGTCATTGTAGGATGGAGGAGAGCTGTTTGGCTCGTATGCTGGGGGGCAGTGGAAGAAACAGTAGTGATCATTTTTGGTTATTTTGTGCGTTTTCCTACCAAACATTTGTGAGGAATAACCTGTTGTTCCCTTGGAAGATGAAATTTATATGTACTAGATCAAGGATACATAAGCTATTAATGATGACACATGCTACAATATACAAAATCATGCATCATGACTGCATTGCGCGGTCCCTGTCAACATTAGGGCTGGCTGAATGACGAGACCATCTCCAGTTGCAGAGGCATATCCACAGCGCCTCGAGGCAGAGTTTACAGAACGGTACTTTTGCCACTTTACGCCAAGGAAGAAATTTGCATCTTTAACTTAAAATCACGCTCCAAATGTATTAAATCACTGCAGTTTTCACTCCAGATAGCTACTCAACCATTACGCGGATTCCTTTTCCCTTTTTGACAGGTTGGATAAGGTCTTTCTTCCATTTCTCGCTATGAATATTAAGCCGAAAAACCCAGCGATGCCGATGACCTGAGCCGAGCTCAACCGAGCAATTATCAGACCATATAATCATAGCCCAATCAGCCTCAGTATAGCTTTTATAGCGTAGAGCCCAGTCAAGACGCTTTTTAGCTACCTCATCAGTCAATGAGGGCGTTTTTGAACTTTCCATTTACCATATGCAGACTCATGAATAATATCATACAGTGTACGGTGAGATACTGAGATAGGAAGCTTATTTTGAACCTGCGCATGGGACTGGAAAGGATCCCGCTCGGTAAAATGAATAATTAAGTATTTATCTCGCTCAGTATAGTGTCTTGGATGGCCTGATCGTGGTTGGGATTGATAATCATCTTGTAAAGTACCTCGGTCGGGGGAAGAATAGATAGTTGAAATAGGCCTATCTAGAGCCTCTGCAATTTTAGGGCCACTAGCTTCACCAAAACAAGCCCCCGTAAAAAGCTCGCTCTGATGGCTTCAGCTCAGCATTACGCCTAATATTAGAGCTTAAGGTGTATATAAATGTAACTTAACTTCTGCATATACTTGCTAGGGGCTACATGCGGCCGTCGGTCGCGAAAAGCCTAAGGAATACTACTACTGCTACGACTTTTGTTGTGACTGACTACCTCGTGATTCTATATAGACATGCTTGATGCAGGAGTAAAATGGGATTTAAGAAGTATATTTAGTAAACAGTATGACCCCTATGGATATTAACCATGCGTTAAAGGTGTGTGAAATAGACGCTATTTTTAAATTAGCACGCAGTGTGTGATGACTGCTCATTCATAGATAGCTATTCCACAGTATAAAGCTAGATATGGTAGCGTTTCCAACTGAATTCAACTATGGGGGGAGAAACACTATCATACAAGGATTTGTGTTGTGGGAAGTAGGCCTGCCTAACCACGTGACGTACAGGTCATCACACAGTGTATATAATTTCTCTTTACCTGCCAGTATACTTACACTTTACATGCTGGAAATTCAAGACTAAGTTAATTATAAGAGTTAATCTCTCTATTGCCCAGTATTATTATGCAGACTATAACAGTGTCAGATCAATTAACTTCTCATAAATCCTGACCTCCTATTGCGAGTGAGATTCTCCTGGATGCTATTATAAGAAGATAGTTTCTAAGAGACAGTTCTGCAGCTGGTTATGTCTGCATATAAGATGGTTTGCTATACTCTTTATAGAGTGTCGGAATGATCACAGCAGCATTTATATATCCTGTTAAAACTTTGTACTGATATTGCGAAAGTTCTATCTGAGTAGGCACTGCTTGGGTAATCTTGTTTAGTAATAAGTTATTTATATTCTTTCGGTTATTCAGAGTGCTAGTGAAGGACTTTAAATCTAGGTAATCAGGCCTTTAATACTTTGGTGTATAGCTTAGAGTACTTTATTATTAGAGTAGAGATATCCTGAAGCTTCCCTTGGGATTTCCGGGTATAGGGAAGGATTGCTATAATTATAAGAGTATCAGAATATTCAGTCTCTAATACTGTCTTTCTTGTTTCTATTACGTATATGAAATTCTTATCAGCTTCGCTCTATTGTTCCTGATTCCAGTAGATTTCAGCCAGTTTGCCATGCTTCTTAGTGTCAGAATATTCTTTCTCTAATACTGTCTTGTATATGTTTAATACTTGTACAAGGAGCTTCTCAGCTTCATTCCATTGTCCCTGATTCTAATAGGTTGATGCCAGGTTTACCACACTGCTCAGAGTGTCAGGATGTTCGGCTCCAAGAACTGTCTTGGATATCTCCATTACTTGCACCTCGAGCTTCTCAGCTTCGCTCCATCGCCCCTAATTCCAATAGGTTCCAGTCAAGTCCCCCATGCTTCTCAGTGTAGATGGATGTTGATGTGTAGTCAATAGCCTATATTTGCAGTCCTCCTATACTGAAGACCAATATCAAGCTCCTTCCCCGAGCTCTTTACAGTAATCGAAAGCACATACAGTATACCAACCTGGAACCTTTCCGATTACACATTCCTCTAGAAGTCTAAACTTCCCTAGATTAAGCGGGACCTGGCGTGTACAGTATCTTTGATCAGACTACGCTAGATATAGTCCCATTTTCCCAACAACCAAATGATCATCTATGTGATGATCCTATACACATTGGAAAAAAAATATCGTTTGTATCTAACGTGGAGATCTAAAGAAACATCAAACGTAGAGAAGGAAGAGAGAAAGAAAGAAAGAATTCTATCATACAGGAACTGTGTGATTATGTGTTGTAGGATCGGCTCAACAGTGTATAAAGTAGACATGGTGCCTCAGGCAGGATTCGGCCTAGACCCTGACACTAGTGGTGATCGATTTACCTTTCCTTTCCTTCTTCAGTTTAGTCTTCTAGTATGAACCTGCGAATACGATACTGTAGTGCCTATCCACCATCTTGTGATCTGTAGAAGAGCATGGCTGGGCTCGTGGACGGTGATGTTCTATTGGCCGGAACCCAGAAATAGAACTAAACGATGTTAACTCTGAACAGAGACATAGTCTGCCCACTACGGCAGTACCCGATGTTTATCGGAGAAGCCGATAGGGCATATCCGGAAGCCGATGGGTGGTCGGAACCGCCACTGATACTCAGGGCTCGACAATCCTCGATCTGAACTATGGGATATTCGATAGTGATACGCTAAATGCATCCGTTCATAAATGTAGGTCTAACAAGAATATAATTAGGAAATCAAAATACCTGCGCTGGGTTTGGGTGCTATGAAAAGTAAGTGGCCACCATCCTGAACCAGTGGTCTCACTCCTCAATCATGAAGGTTGATAGTATGCTATGGAAAGCTTAGATTATTATTCCCGAAGATATTATTGAAATATATAAGATAATATTTATTCCAAAACCGATACACAGAGCAACACATGCACCTTCCTTACTTCATCCTGCTAGCAATATCCTTGACTACATAAATTTGTCCATAAAGGTCTGTCACATCCACAAATAACCGCCAAAGGCCCATCGGGTCTGTCTTGTGGCCACACGTTGCAGCTTTACTCGCTGTGTTCTCAAAGGCGTCTACCAGATGAGCAAAAGCAGACTCAACGCCCTTACGCTCATACTCAGCAAGTCTAAATAAGGCGGCTTTTGCCACGCCTCCTTCGCATGCTGCGTTTAGATCTGCATTTGCAAATTCGCTGAAATCGACTGAATTCAGATTACCCTCATCTCGGTCGCGCTGGATGGACCCGTAGTCGTTGTACATTCGACACATAGTAGAGAGATGACGGCACAGGTCCGTGGCAAGGTATTTTTGCTCCGCAGTCTGCCATATTGCGGGCCGCTTGGTGTTGCTGTATGGAGGGGTAGTTGTTGTTGGCGATGGATTGCTCGGGGGAAGACAGGATGTGAACGAAATCAGACATCCAGCAAAGGCAAAAGCGTAAGGACATCCCGTATGATCAGCTGAGGTAGTATGCACCCAGCGATAAAATTCACTCTCTGGGTAGTCGAACAATTGGCTGGCAGTACCCTTTGCCAAGCGGTGATTATCGGTGGCCTGGGTAATATGCGCATACAAGAACTGTTTCAACTCCTGACGCAGAGTATACACATCACGGTCATTGGCTTGTTGGATGGCTTCATGGTGCAAGATATATCGGATGTAATGTTTGAGGGGCCGGCGCACTTTATCATACACGGTAGGGGAGACTAATTGGCCATTTGAGATTTGAAGAGCAGCTGTCTGAGAGGTGTTTGCAGTGCTGCCAAATTTGTAATCGGAGAAAAGCTCATCGATCAAGTCTTTAAGATCCTTAAAGTGAGGTTGCAAAGCCGGCCCCGCGACAGATTCCATGAACTCATCTACCTGGAAACCTAGAACAGACAGGATCATCATATCAAACATGAATGTGCACGAAGCCGGGGTGCCCGCCCGATTGTTGTAAGCTGTCCAGGTAAGAGGGATCATGGAGAAATATTTGTCTTCCTTCATGTTATCGCGAGTGAAAATTTCATGGCGCCGTTGACGTAGCAAAGGTTCAAAGAGGGAGGCTTCTATACCCGATCCACCTATCTGCCATTCTGGTATTTGTGCAAAAAGAGGCGTCTGTTGGATCACCTTGGTATATTTTTTTCATAATTGGTGCATCGTACAGTATCCTGACTGTGCAGCCAATAAGACCAAGACGATTACAGCGTACTGTGGCATTACAGGCCCGGAGAGCTGCCAAGTAGTAGGCTTTGGATAGCAGGGGAGACATGTATGTCACTTTTTCTATCCATAGATAAGTGGGACCGCTATCGTCAACCGACTGAAGATATCCTCGGACCAAGTCAATAGCATAATCGATCCGAGGTCGAAGAGGTTGCACAAAGCAAATTCTTCGGGCATAATGGAGGATCAATCCAGCGTAAGAACTGGCCTCACGGGAGGAGTTCCAGGATCCATCCAATCCTTGTTGCATTAGAGTCCGGAAGCAACCCTGGAACAAAGACATAGATACCCGAGCAATGGTTTGATCTCCAAGCGCATCTATCAATACAACCTCTTCATTAATTAGCTTAAGAAGCCGGGAAAACGCTTCTACCATCAACATTGTGGGATACAGGTGGCAAAGATTCTGGATGAATTAGACACAACGACATCGCGATAGACTGTAAAAGTGGTAGAGGACTATAGACGCCCCTAATGTTTGGATCCAGGCCACCCCAGAGTGTTTGAATTCAGTGAAGTCACTCGTAGGCGCCATCCACAATATTTCTTTGATGTAAGTTCTCATTTGCGCGTAACGTCTTTTTATCTTTCCTTCTTACCTGTTTCTTCCCGCTAATCTCGAGGCCCATGCTTCTATTTACATTTGATTATTCTCGATGATGTTCAAGATAATTCTCCACTGCGACGATCTCAGCCTGCGGCACACACCATCTTCGGTGTAGGCCAGACGGTGAACTCGGGGTATAAGATTGTTGATGTAATTTCGCAGGCGGCAAGACTCCCAGCCGCTTCCGAGATCGTACCATTTGTTCTCGAGGGAATGGCGGAGCTGATGCGTGGACAGGGTTTGGATCTCCTGTGGACTCACCAGGTGCTTACACCATCCACTGGGGATTATATCCGGATGATAGACAGCAGTAAGTGCTCTTCTCCCTTTTCTGGCTGCTTCTTTTGCCACCATGTAAACGGCATTGAATAATAGTCTGCTTACAATTTTTGTCTTCTTTTTGTTATAGAGACTGGGGGTTTGTTTCGCATGATCCCGCAGCTCATGATAGCTACCAGTAGCAGTAGTGATGGCATCTCTGGCGTGATATCGCCATTAGAACGTTTCATGACACTTCTGGGCAGATATTTCCAAATTCGTGACGACTATGCTAATCTTGCCTCGGACAAGTACAGCATCTCTAAAGGGTTTTGTGAGGATCTAGACGAGGGAAAATGCAGCTTTGTCTTACATCACGCCCTCAACCACAGCAGCCCGAGCGCAAGGGAGATACTCCGACACATGACGTTCCAGCGACGAGCTGCAGGCCACGCCGAGCGGGCCCAAAAGGAATTGATGCTGCGGCTTATGAAAGAGGCAGGCTCGTTGAACCACACAAGATCCTGGTCGAATTGGACAAAATCGAGGCTCACACGGGGACTCCGAACCTGCTGCTGCGGCAGCTAATTAATGCTCTTGCGGTATAAAGCTGTCTTACTGGGTGGGTCACACCCTAGTATGTGTATACTACTAGTTAGTAGTAGTGGGTATATTAAAAAGAAAATGTGAGGCGCAAATGACTTATCCAAAAACTAAGGAATATTAATTGATCGTTCCGGCGTAGTACCCCGGCTAAAAGTAGCTTTTAGATTTACAAGTCTCGCCTGTCAGCGTTATAGTGATAGAGGATCTACCTAGGCGGGGGTATTAGCTGCGACTGGGTTAGAAAATTGGTCACACTAGTCGGTAAACGCAGCTCTGAGTCTCTGACAGTCTGACAGCCTTAGAAAAATCCATCTGACTTTTAAGAAATTTGAACTAAGCATAGCCCTAGATAATCTACACTTAGAAATTCTTAAAAGAATAAATATCAAAAATGACTTTGAATTTAGACGGTTTCTCTTAATACTTTTTTTAAAGAATTTTTATAGTATTCCGATAGAATCAAAAGGCTGTGAGCCACTGACTCACCCGGAATTAACTTAGAATGATTATCAGCGTGGATTTTCATGAGGTTCAAACCAACTACCAGGTTGGCTAAATACAGTAGTGTCTACTCGTTAACTGTGCTAAATCTATTTCGGCCAGGTGGCAGGCAACCCGCGAGTAACCCGGATATTCTTCGCCGACCTGTTGATTGGCTTGAAATCTCATGAAAATCCACCCCCGACCCTCCCCAACAGCTATTCTATACTATGCAGTATGTTGCCCACAAGTACTTAAGGAATAAAACGCCTTTCTAACGGTACCTGCGGTATTACCACATGGAGTGCGGTGCATCGCACTGCCCACCGACCAAACAAGAAGGTGTGGAGCCTCCGGTTAACCGAGACGTTACCTAGTGAGTACCAGTATAGTACGCAGCGGAAGCAGGGCTCTTGGGGTGTTTATATGGCATCAGTGACTTCGGCGCACCTCATTACCGTTGGGTGAGTGTAACAGAGTATGTGTATGTAATAGAACCTTCTATACGGAGTACTTATACTAGTAATCTCGGAGCGCCCGTATCAGTTTAGCGCAGTAGCGATTTGGACCAATGCCTAGAGTACAGGGGGGGCACCAAGAATTTAGGAGTTACAACTACATAAGTGTACGGAACTAGAACGAAATTTCTGAGTCATGACCAATAGTCACTGTAGTAGATTTTCGCTACAGTACTGATCCGCGCACACATCAACGGATGGAGATGCTAAGCTGTAAGTACCTACACGGATCGCAACCCTTGTTTACCCATCAGGTATCAACGAATTACCATTTCTGTGAGTACGAAAACCTTGCTGTCTCCCTGCAATAACATATCCTCTACTATAATAATCCGCCTGGGAAGAAGCCAAAAAGTCCAAGGCTATCTCCACCCACCTTCCGCTCTCCCCGCCCAACAATGGCGTCTGTTATCGGTGTAAAAATAGTTAATCTGGGCCTTTCCCGGTGGCCAATGAATGCCCTATGATTGGATCATATACCCTTGTTAGGTTGCCGCATCATATCCCTGTTCTTGGTTGGCCCAACTGAATTCCCTTGTCGTGATCACCGGAATCAACACAGTAAGTCAACTAAGCCGACTAGGTAGGATAGCAATGAACGAACCTGCGGCAACGAAGGGCAAGGGATACATAGATAAATACAGGTAAAGGGAAGTATAAGACATGAAACTGGTGTTCTTTGCTCGTTGAATAAATAATTTTGCATGATGTTCGCAACAATGAAAGTGGGAGCCTCACCGAGCGGTCCCTCCCGGGTGATTAATTCCACTCATGGGTCTTTTGATCGGAAGCAACAAGCAAAATTGGCCCGGGTGGCCTGTATCCATTGCCGCATGAAAAAGGTGTCACCCCCTTTTCTTTCCCCCCTCTCAGTATCACTTCTCCCCCAATCAGCAATTGCTTCGTCAAGTCATCGCTCCTTTCAACTCGCGTGCCGCTGACGCGATGCCTGACATATTGTCTGGCTCCTCAGTTGAAAATGTACGGGCGACTCGCGAGGTTGTGAGAGATGTCGGACCAAAGGCATCCCTTGCACATACCTGAAGCCTAGCAACCCTCGACCAACTTCTTCATCGAGTCTACTTCATGCACAATCAGGAGCAAGATCCTCATCTACATCAACATCGACATCTCAGCAATGGAAGTCCCCACAAGTGGAGCAGCACCAGCAGTATCAGGAATTGCTAGATACCATTTGACGGGCGTCGCGTATAACGTGAACCGAGCAATATAGACGGTGATTTGCTTGGGGAGCCCGGATGGACCTCTTCACAAAATCAGGAGAGTAATCCGGTGGACGACGTGGCTCGTCTTTGGACTGATGATGTATCGTTTCCATTGTGCTTGGACGAGATGAACGTTCAATCCCCTGCAATTGGCTTGAGGCTCTCAGGTACTCCCACCATTTTCCCTGCCTTTCTCTCTACCTCTCTTTTCCTTCCCTTCCTCCCCTTGTAAATAGATGTAACTGACGACTCTCTTCGAAAGAACTCTTAGCTATGAAGCCTCCGACATCTCCAGAGCTCTGTGACCTGAGAGACACCCCTAGCCATGATAATTCAAAAGGCCCAGAGATTCAGCCACAGAAACAAGCATACTCCAGCCTGCATTCCATCAACTTTAACATCGAACAAAACAAGACCACATGTGACAGTGCCACCAAGACACTCCTACCATTTGAAACCGTCCATACAGATTGCTATAATGAAAATCAGCCACATGCAATCTTACAGTCGCAGAAAGAGGCCATATCAATATGCACAAGGCTACTCAACTGCAAGGGTTGTAGTCGACGCTCCGAGCTCATTAAGCTGGTCATGGCGATATGTCGTGCCCTGTTACGTGGCGTAGAAAGTTTGTTTCCCCATTGTAGCTATGAGGTGCGTCAAGATTACCGGACCCCGCCGAATAGGGCCCATACTATTCTGGAAACATTCGGATTGGGACCTGGAGATTGGACAATGAAGACGAATTTGAGGCAATTCGTAGTTTGTTGACCACTCAAATGTCCCGCCTCGGTACGCTAATCCACCAGGTCAAATGTGTCGTTCATATTAACAACTGGCTCGGTCACCAGAAGATTGTACATGAGATTGTGGGCCACTTTAGGCTAGCTACATCTATGGTAGAAAGGACACTGTTAAGAATTTAATGATTTCTCCTTCCTGAACGGTGGTTTATGTATTAGTAAGACTACTTCTGTACTACAGCCATGCAGGCCAGCGTGTAGCGTGTATGCATTCTCCCCGATGCATGGAAATCACATGACGGATAAATTTAAGATAAGGGGCTATGGGCTATTTTTTTTCCCTTTTTCTCTCACTTCTCTATACTTCTGCGTGCCCTCCCCACCCCTGAATTCTTCCCCCTTTGCAACATACATCTGGACAAGTGGACTTCTACTACTGGAATACTATAAAGAAAACCCTACAGCATGGATACAGCTCCATCCTCACTCTCAATGCCCACTATCGGCCGGCCATTTGGCATCTCCTTATGGCCCTATTTTAATAAGGTCTTTGAAGCTTTCGCAGGTTATCCCGCTGATGAATTTCGCTTTCTGGAGGGACAGACACCAATGTCGACTTTAAAAGAAACAGCGGCATTTATCTTGATTTATTACGTGGTTATCCTGTATGGACGGAGATTCATGCGTGATCGGGAGCCGTTCAAGTTGAAGACATTGTTTCTGATTCATAATTTCTACCTAACTATGTTCAGTGCGATTTTGCTTGCACTTTTCATCGAGCAATTGTCTCCTATTCTGCTTCGTGATGGCCTTTTCTATGCGATTTGCAACCCTAATGGTGGTTGGACACAGCCTTTGGTTACGCTGTACTATGTATGTACATCTTACCGACTGAGTGAACGTAGATAGCTGACAGTCGCAGCTTAACTATTTGACCAAATATTTAGAACTTTTGGATACTGTCTTTCTTTTCCTTAAAAAGAAACCACTGAGTGAGTTAGAAATATATCTTTCTTTGGGTATTCTACTGACGGGTCAGCTTTCCTTCACTGTTATCATCACGGAGCAACCGCGTTCCTCTGCTACACTCAACTCCTGGGGAACACTGCGGTCTCATGGGTGCCCATTACGCTCAATCTGACGGTTCATGTTGTGATGTACTGGTATTACTTCCAGTCGGCCCGGGGCATTCGGGTCTGGTGGAAAGAGTGGGTGACTCGTCTTCAAATTGTACAGTTTATTCTTGGTTTAGGTATGTTATTCCCCCAAAGCCGCATAGCCCTGTGGACTTTACGATACTGACCGATTAGTGTTCATCTATTTCGCCTCATACACTTACTTTATCTCCACATACTTCCCATGGCTACCAAACTGGGGCTCGTGTGCTGGTGAGGAATTTGCCGCGTTTGCCGGAATTGCATCCATCAGTTCATATTTGGTACTTTTCATCTTATTTTATGTCGCTACGTACAAGAAGGATGGCCGAGCTCCTACTGCTCGCAAAGCTGTACGACGCATGTCGCAGGCCCCCATTCCCGACCCTCATCTTGCCGAGGGACACGGCAGACCCACTGGGACTACGAGGATCGAGGCAAAATATCGAGCGAAGGTGTGACTTGGATGTTTCCTATGGTATTATGCTTTTATCATGCTAGATGAAAGGATGTTGGAGTAGTGTTATATATTAGCAGCAGCTAAGAAAGTGAATAAAACCCTAATCATGGTGGTTATTATCTGGAGCCTTAACCGTTTTGTGGTGCTCTAAATACAGCTACGGAGATCTCTGACCTGGTGTAGGTCAAATTTCGTCCAAGTTACCTTCCCTGATGAAGGGTAATGGTTCAACCAATGGAATTGGTTGATTCAACTAAACCTGACTTTGTTATGATCTCAGGGGAAAGATGGGCAGAATGAAGCTGTATCAGCTACACGTACATAGCCTACTGAGGACCGGATGCCATTTCGATGGATACTCAATTCTATAGACGACTCTATCGACTATCTCAACCGCTTGCTTATCTCTAACTAATGGGTAAAGCCTTCAGGGGTTGGAGTCGGTGATCCGGCCAAGCCAGGACCATGTGGTCTCGTATAGATTCATATCAGAACTTGACATAGAGGTGCCCGGTATTCTAGTCACCACCTAGGGAAGGTGTGGGGCGCTCCTACCACGCGTGATACGCTAACCCGCTCCGCAGTTAACATTGATAATGGAATTAGTGCCTCAGGTATACAATATGTACTATTGGCAGAACTTGGGAACGTCCCTGTACCCCACTTACAGGGCACGAGCTCTCCACAGGCTCACCAGTAGGACAGAGTATTGGACCACAGCCGCCTTTGTCGTCATAAGTAGATCAAATTTTTTCTGCTTCCAGAAAAGAATCATCTAGCGCCGGCGATCAGACAGTGCCAGGTAACAGTCTCAACAGCGGAATCAACGAGGGTTTGCTTTGCTTGTAACTGAAAATGTTTTGAGAACTGCAGAGAGTGTGACGCAGGTGTGCCCATAACAATCCGGCTAAGGCATAATGGCCATATTATCTTTTTTAGATGGTGGCTAGCATCTTTCACAGGAGAAGTTGGTAAATGCTTCCTTCAGCCTGCGAGACAATACCAATCTAACTGACTAGGCTTTGAACTATACGAAGTCTGAGCAGGTGCTACTGTGGCTGCTGAATTTAATTCTTAAAATTCTCACGAAAGGCTACAAAAAGAAAAGAGCTCCAAGTTAGCCTAAGTGCTGGTACTTAAGCAACTGATGACATTCTGTGATGTGCAGAGTACCAGCTGTGTCAGATAAACAATGTCTGGTTCTGATAGCTAGACATGGGGACTGATACACCGTCCGAGGCGGTAATGTAGGTCTTAGTTGGATCGGTCATCAAAAGTCAGGTTTAATTGCGGCAATCTAGCGAAAATCACCCTATTTCATATCTCCGGTATCACCCTGTATTTAGTTAATCGTGACGAGAATACTGGGACTGGACACATTCATCTACAGAGGATATTGTCTAGTACGGCGGAAACCGAAATTTCCATTAGCCAAGTCATTGAACCCTGGTACCTACTAACATAGAGGCATCGATCCACCGCGGCCCCGAAGAGGGTCGCAATGTAAGTGCTCACCTGAATCTGAGTAAGCTAAGGGGTTCATATACCCCTGAAGTGTGTGGCTCCTACACTTTTCTTCGTCATGGCCGTCTGATGTCCGCCATCATACTCTCTCTCACCTGCCATTCATCGACAACAGCAGATTGCAAAATGGCGCACACATCTATACTCTTGGCAAGATGGGGTACATCTCATGGCTGACTTTGCGGGGGTTGACAGCTAGCGAAAATCTCAATCTTCTACCCTTGGCAGATGCAGATGAATTGCTTGAATTGTTGTTTCGCTTGATCGTGGTACTACTTGGGCGTTGGTTCTGCTGTGGTGCTGCAATTGAGGAGTGTTTGTAGCTAATCGAAACCTCTGAGGGCGCTGAGCATTGGTAATAGGTAAAACAAAAGATTCTTGCCTAAGAGGAGATAGGAATTTAATTGAAGCCTAATGTTGTAGAAGAAGATACTTTGATCTCTGATAATGCCGATCTTGGTGCTGACGCTCATCAAGCTGAGACTGGTTATGATTTTGGAGTGAGACAGTGCTGCTTCTAATCAAGGCCGATTCGGGCTAGGCAGTATAACTCATATTCGTTAAATTCGAGGACCGATTATTACATGTATTGTAGAGAGAATATAATTTCGTCGGTAAAGGAGAGATGTGGAAAATCGAGACGCTCTCCGAGCTTTTCATGGAGTATTCCGTAAGAATGGGGAGGCTTTGTAGACTAAGAATTATTTGCCTGTTGCTCATTACCATTTAACCTTGCCGTGCAAGGCTGAGCTCCATAGTTGCAGCCTTATGTGAGACTGGCAACCAAAATACGTTTTACTCTCTGCAAAGCAGTACTTCCGCGGCTGCCGAGGCTTAGAAAGCTAGCTAGGACAGCAAGACCAAGGCATTTACTGATTGGGGTTGAGATCAAGAGACAAAATGACTGGTCCGGAACTGGTCGGAAAACAGTATCTAAGATTTTGGCAGTCACCAAATACTACCAATCGCCAGTGTGCTGGGGGTGAGAGATATATTCGTTCCACTTCATGCGTCATTCGATTTACCTGAACTGGCTACTGCGGCGTTACCTTCACCTTCCCAGTATCCCATGAGGAGGAACCAATGGGACAAGAATATCCTCTTGTATGAGAATGCATTCAGGCGCGTGAAGTGGAGTTATGCCCTGAGGGCAAGGTTTTGAGTATGGGGCGAGAGGTACGGTATTTCATTGGCTTTCTACTCCATCACAAACTTCATGGATCATTGGCCTAGTGCTCATCTCATATAGTGCTGCCCCACTCATGAGGACCTAGCGTCGGCAGGCTTACCATCAGAAGAGAAGGTCACTGGACTGCAGTCCCCCTTCTCTACCTCTAAAGGGGGCTACTGACTAGAACAACAAACGAATCACATCTTAAGCGGCTCTCCTCTTGTTAGCGCTGTCATATCTTGGCATGTCAGCCTTATGTTTCATTGAGAGTAGACGACTTGGTGTATGTGGTGTGGCATCTTAGTATTCATAGCATAATAGAAGGTGATACGAAATATGTAGGCAGTTATTCCTTTTCCACCCCCCTCTGCTATGTCTTCGATATTAGAACTGGCACCTGGCTCTTGGATAACAGATATTAGTAGTTCCTCGATAGTCATTTGATTGGCATCAACACCGTAAGTTTTACACAAGCTCTGACAGCGTAGGCTGTGAGTATCCCTCGCTTCGCCTGTTCTAGCCCCTCTGTCCTTGAGTGTGGCAATTTAGTATGGCATGCATGCCGATGAATTGACGTTGTCTGACTCTGCAAACGAGACTGAAGTAGCCAGGTCAGTGCTCAAAATTGCAATATCTATCCTGTATCTGTCACCTCTCCTATACGCTATTTAGCAAGTGTCAGACTTTCCCCTTAAAGCTGACATTTCCAAGTTACAAAAAGAAAGCCTGTTACGCCAGGAGAGTGCCTGAGATCCGGCCTATACAGCTTCAAAGCTGGACTTTTTGCACATCTAATCTTAAGAAGATGGCACATCTTTGGTCGCCAATAGAAGTGCTCATAAATGGTAACATGTCTTGTATAATATCCCATTTTTGCTTTGGTTTGCTAATATATTCGCAGTGCCATCTAATATCCTATTTGAATATTCCGACAAGGTTCATTCCAAAGACATCCGTTTACTAAAGTTCAATGGCGGTCACTGTGAGGACGTAATTAGTTTATCTCTCAGTACTTTTCCGCTTGATTCTGCTCCTGAGTATATCGCTCTTTCATACACATGGGATGACCCACAACGGTCAGATACAGTTGCTTGTGACGGTAGAAGGCTATATGTCACGCGAAATCTCAAAGAAGCTCTTGAACATTTGAAACAAATATTTGGAGGATCACATGGGGCACAGAATGAATATAGTGGGACGCCCTACTTTTGGATTGATGCAATTTGCATCAACCAAAGTGATGATGACGAGAAGAGCCACCAAGTTTCATTAATGTGGGACATTTATCACCGTGCAGAATTAGTCATAGCATGGCTTGGAAAAGAGACTGAAGGCTTCAGACGTGGCCTGGAAATTTTACAAGGCTTGGAGATTCCTTCGGCATCCTAACTTAAAGAAGCCAATGGCAGAAGAAGCGACAGCCCAAAACAGCAAAAGATCCGGTTGTCAGAACTGACCATGGCTGGCTTACCAGAGATCGCCTCTCCAGCGTGGGATGATTTCTTTTCAGTTCTTTCACGAGAGTGGTTTAGCCGTGTCTGGATAATACAAGAATTCGTTGCCGCAAGGTCGTTCGTCTTCCTTTGTGGTGGCACTTTGATCGATTCAAGCACGATTCTTCGTATTGGAAAGATGGTCGAGGAAAACAATGTACTTTCCTCTCTTCGTAATTTCGATCGAAGCAGGATCTTCGCTGTCAATGTTAACTGTCTGAACTGCTTGAGGCTTAAGAGAAATCAAAGCTTCAACAAATTGTTGTGGTCTACATCTCTGTTCAGAGCCAATGACCCGCGAGACAAGATAATATCTCTTGTACATTTGGCAACCGATCTCCGACAAACGTTCGTCCCAGAGCTGATTGACTATCGAGTGAATATTAATGAATATCTCGTGCGATACGCTAAGGTACAGATTTCCCATGACTCACTTGATATTGTATGCTATGCGCAGGCTTTTGGAGACCTCTACAGTCTGCCATCCTGGGTACCATACTGGACTTCCGGAGGATATTGTTATACCCCCCTCGTCGAGTCATGGGCGGATTCTGCTCAAATGCAGAACGTCAAACCAAGTCATCCGTGCTATGAACTTGGACCAAACAATGCAAGTGAACAAATGGCTCCGAAATCACACTTTTCATATAAAGCCACATCTGATACATTATATAGGACCTTGTATTGAAAGGGAAAATATTTGACAAAATTGAGAAGATCATCAGAGCTCCTCGTATGTAGGTGTATGATGAGTATCTCAAAGATCTAAGTGGAGCTCCGGATGACAGTCGCTTCGCCTTGATGAAACTGATTTTGTCAGAAAAGGCAAACGATACACGAAGTCTTCTAGATTTTCACACTCAATGTTACGCAGAGGTCAAAAGGCTTTTTCAATACCCAACAGGGGAACAACTGTCTGATTTATACTGGCGTACTTACTTCATGGATGATCGTCGGATTCTACCCTATGAGATTGGTGAGCAGTTTGAGCAGTTCATAGGGATGATGCATGTCGATATGAGTATCTTGGCTGATATCCCAACCGTAATGGAATCGAACGGCACTGATTCATTCAACTTGGTTCCTACTCTTAGTGGAATCGCGGCTTGGGGTTTTTTCAACTCTGTCTGGCGTAGCGCTTCTATTTCGAAGCCTGTCTACCAACTTTAGAGACTGTTCGCATGTGTGGCCACTAGTTTGTTCGCCTGCTCGTTGTTTAAGAGACTACGGAACCGATTGATACATAGACGCCTGCTGCGTCGATTTGGTTATAGTATGCAATTCCTAAACAACAATATCGAGGTTTTTACGGAGGCGCATAACAGGCTCTCAGGCCGGAATTTTTGCATAACACAAAGTGGTCATGTCGGATGGGTATCTCTGTTCGCCAAAGAAGGAGACGGGATTTGTGCCTTCGATGGATGTCCTTATCCATTCGCGGTAAGGGGGTGTGGATCCAATTCCTCTGGGGAATATAGGCTTCGTGGAGATTTGTATCTCCATGGCTTGATGGGTGAGCCCCTCTTTGAAAACTCGCGGGTTAAAAAGAGACACATAAAACTTGTTTGAAAGTCATTAAGTTTTTGATACCGTTGACACGCCATCATGTTATATCTGCGTAGCAAATAGTATAGTCCGACCTCTTCGGATTAATCTGCGACTACCTTCCAGCAAGCCTTACCCTCAGTATAAAATCTTCGGAGGCCGGCACTATGCTCTATCTGCCTGGGTAGTACCTTCCAGTAACCCAGCGGCTGAAGGGTGATAGTATCCCTGATCTCTCTCGCGCCACGTTATGAACAAGCATATCAAACATTTCCCATAAGATATGCGTGTAGAATGTGGTATCTTTGGTCCACCCTGGAGCGCAAGGCGGACTTGATGTTGCATGCGGACGAAGTACATGGTATTGTCCCACGGACACATGTTTCTACTCATTTTCATCCGCATAATCTACTGTACTGAGGAAACAAAAAGCTGAAATGAATAGGCTATCGTGATAGACGAATATGATTTTGGAGGAGGCATGGTTTCACAACGGTCGAAGTGTATCATGCAGAACATCCTGCTTGGGACAAAAGTGGGTTCTCGTCACGACCAGAGAGGCTGTTCAGAACCTGGACACGTTTTGCGGGGTTCTATGGAAGACGCTAGCTATGTGAGTGACGCGGACGGGAAATCGTGATATATGAACTGATCATTCGGGTTTTTAAGATAGAGGGAATCCGTAAAGCAGACACTGAAGCCCGAGGGCGGTTACAAAATATCGGGAACGTAGTTGTTGCCTGCGCCGGTGCATACGGAAGTGGAAGTTGGTTAGAGATATTGAAGCCAAATGGATGCTGAAGGAGGATGTGAATGACCTATGGAAGGAGATGGTAGGGTCGAGGCCACCGCAATGGATAATTGCGGACAAAGATGAGCTGGGCCAGTCCAACGTCGAGTCAGACTATTCAGATGAGTAAGTCGAAGCATCTCGTTGGGTTGAAATTAGAACCCCTCTCCTAATATTAATGGTTTGTGTCGTGAACCAAGGCGCGATCAAGTAAAGTATAGAGCTTCATCTACGGAATAAATCCCGTATGGAATAGATTAATTGGGAATCAATCTGATGTTCACGTTGTATATAAACCCTCAATTTCATGATGAGAAAATGGGAAAATTAATTTTCCTTTGAATTACAACACCTATGATTCCGCAGCGAGGGTCCCACAAACTGTGGTTCTTTCCCCCCCCTTTTGGCAAGCCCGCAACTACTTTCCATTGGATAGCTAATGGTCCAGTGAGGGTTGAGAGACGATGTACCCACCACTAGCAGATCTTGACCAATGATTGGCCTCACTGTCAAGAAAATCCATCCCCAGCTCAACGAACCATTCACACAGGAGACAAACCCAGGCTGCTGGGCATCATTAAAGAGCTCGCTGAGTATCGATCTTGGAAGTAAACCCCACTACATAACTTGGCCTCTAATTGGACCCACAATAAGAAACTGTGATCTCCCTCTGGCCTGTCTAACTATATGTTAGCTTTGGCCCTGTGGCCGGCCATACTTCTAGAAGACTGTTATTGAATATCACAGTGGCTGTGGTATTCTGCTAGGAATATAATTCCATATATCTGTCTATTCATATAAGCAGGTTATCTGTCTCCTATAATATGGATAATAATAACTTTTTCCCTTTGAACCTACAAACTGCTGTACATCCCCTGCGGTTCATCTGGCCGCAGGGAAGTTTGTATCCTGTAGTTAACTATATTACACTGTCTATAGCCATAATTGAAACAAGTATAATTCATATTGTCAGAAGCACTAGTCCTAATCAGGAAGAACTAGGGCTTAGGTCAGTAGAGATTAGATAATCAATTTTATTTACTAACTTAAATAGAAAATTAGGGCTATGTCGATCTGAGCCCTATATAAGAGTAATAAAATGAATGAATAGATAATCTGACATCAATATCAGATTTGTAGTTTCAAGTAAAGGTCCACACATTTTTGACAGCACATCTCTCTACTTGGAGATTTGCGCGCATGACCCACTTGCCATTAAATGACACAGGTGGTTCAGTCCCCCAGGCTGACGCCAAGGCTGCACCCTGATTTCAGCCTCGCGCAGCCGACATTCCTGTCAGTTCTACATCGAGTCATTGGTTGAGCAGTCTCACGCCAGGGTGTCAGAGTCTGCCAAACATGATGTCGAATCGGGCCTGCATCAAAGAGTGCATTAGGTTGGCAATGTGCCTCGCTCCTTTAGGCATTTTGGGGGGTTTTCAACCCCGCAGACATCTATAAACACAGTGACCTTGAATAGGTAATTTTTGGTTCTATACTGCACAGCTGTACTGTCCCTAGTGTTTCTGGCCAAAATTTCCCGAGGGCAATCATATTCTTAAGAGATCTCTAGTCAGCGGTAGTTCGGAATAAGTCCAAAAATCCTATTCAGCCAAATATTGGGGAACTAGAAAATAAGTGAAAGGTTTCAAGTGGCTATGGCCAGCCATCTGGACTCGGGTGTCCTCGGACAAAGGATGATCTGTGTCTGGGTTTTGGATTTAATCCCGCACTTCGGGTAGAGTACTCACTATCCACAAGACAGCCAGGAGCCGAGAGCTCCGGGCCAGTCAGATCAACAACTTCGCGACGGTCCATCTTTCATATGATATAGTCCCCGCCCTGGTTGTAGATTTTGGAACAACGGCCATTGGTGCAGACTCGTGCTTTGGCGCCTTCTTCTCAAAGCATGGCCTTGTGTTCCAAACGTTCCACTGCTTCTGGTCATACAATGCTCTATCGTATGGATGGGGCCCAATATCCCTGTGGTCTTCATAGAAGGGTACCGCATCCATGCCCGCACCAACCTCTATGAAGCTCTGCTGAATGTAGGGTCGCCCTCACACCCAAGCCATCCCGTTTTCGCCAGCTAGTCCAACTGACTTGATGGGAACGTGAGCACCGAGGTCTCGCGGAAACTCCAGTGCCAGTAGACTTAACTCACATCATACGCACTCGTTTGGATTCATGTTTGTTGGGTCCACTCTGTAATCATTTAAGAGAACCTAGCCGTTTGTGCACTGGTCAGTTATCCAATGTGCATCGATGGAAGTCAATGATCAAGGCCCGTTTGAGATCGGTGTTCCACAAGATATTTTCTGGTCAAAGACCTTGGTGGAGGATGCCCAAAGAACGTATCTTTACGGACCGAGGAATCGCACGCTGGATATTCCTGTCAGGGTTTATATGGCCCACGCTCTCGCCACCCCAGCCCATAAGAAGCATATGTCGTATTTCTCCAGCGCCATGGAGGAAATAGATCTGGGCCAAATTAATAACTCCGAGAAACACTGGAACTGCCGATCCCTGGGCACGCTGGAGGACACGGTAAATTTCTGCTTCGCGGGACACCTCCTTCCAGAGTGTTGAAGTGGTCCCTTTTCCAACAACAGTGTATCCATATGTGGCACAAGTGATCTTGAATGGCGCGCCGTAAGATCCACAAGAAACCTATTGGAGTGCAATTATGATCCTGGTCTTGGTCAAGTTGCGCATTAAGCTTCTTCACTAGGTCGTCCGCATTAACCTGGTGGCGTCCATCAGATCTGCCAATCAGGTGCAGCTCTACATTTGGACAATCCGGATCAAGCGCGCCGCCTTGCTGTAGTCCCAGAAGGCACAGTTGTGTGCAGAATTGGGCAATATATGGACGAGATTGCCCGCTTTGGTTCCCTTTGGGATCTGTTCGAGGTGCAGAACGTTGGGTTGGAGGGGACGATGCGACCTGGCTAAACCCCCGCCGCTTCCGTCCAGCAGCTGAGATAGGGTCTACCTCAGAATCTGAAGAATCTTCTCTGTGATGCTGATCGGATGATGGCGCACAGCCAGAGGCTGACCATGTGGTCACTGGACGGCCTTTGGCAGCATTAATTGCGGGTCGATCGGTAGAATCTCAGGGCTTCTATTAGTACTTGAGGACCCAAACTCATCGCTTGTGTAGAGCGTAGGGAGGTCGGAAGTGTTTGATGTGTCCGCAAGAGTCAGGCTGCAGGGACAGTGAGTGGGTCGAGCATACAATGCCATCTGCAAAAGATCCTGGCCCGTCTTCATACAGTTGTTCCAGTCTGTGTGCTGTGCAAGGCTGAGTTTGTTCTTGGCGGCTGATTCGGCCAACTCATGCATTGGCTTGTCTGCGCCACTGCTTGCTGTTCTATGCGGACACCGGACATATAATATGTGTTCTTGCTTGACCTACTTGTACAAAAGTGTATGGCTTCTTGACTGAGGAGCATTGGGCATGACATATAGGTAGTTCTGGATGTCACAGCCACATGAATAAAGCGACTCTCCGGTCAGCCTCCTCGCTTCACGTACTTTTTCCAGTAACGTAACTGTGCTAGATCCTACCCTGTCCTGCACTCAAAGGAACGCCACTCTCCCAATAGGTTCTGCCTGCCTGCAGACGGCCCTACGATAATCCAAATTTATCCGCCTCAAGGAAATAGAGTAGAAAAACAACTACCCCCAGCTCAGAGCAAATTCTTGAAATTTCTCATTAATTAGAAGCTCAATTGATCTCAATCCCAGTTCAATCTATCAACCAGGCTTTTGGCTACCTCCCAATGCCCAGAAGTCATGGTTGGTGGGGATACTTGGCCAGTGTTGGGGATCCAGCTCCTGAACCACTTCGAGCATGCCACTAAAATCATAGCCGATGCTACAGCACTGCTGGAGCTTGGCAACACCAAACGCGCCAAACTGTCAGCCCAATCTCTGAAAGCCTCTCAGAATAGCGTGATCATTTTGGCTAAGAAAACCACCGTCGGCACAGGAGATTCTGGGAAAACTAAACAGCCTGCAGCCGATTGTAGAGGACATCACGCTCATCAAAGATGCAGTCAACAACGCACTCATTTCGCCCGCCCCCCATCGTGCCAAACGCAGCTCCCCAGATTGCGTCCTGGGCAGATGTAGTCCGCTCAGGCACACCCTCATACCCATCGACGCCGAACAGCAGAGCCTCCACAACTGCAGTCATTGAAGACAGGGAAACAGTAGTTAGACTCGACGTGAAGGCTGCGGCTGTCCTCCGTAAGGTATCACCGGAGGACCTCCGTAGATTGAATCAGAGCGTCAGAGAAGAAGTTCTTGTTATTAGAATGACAGGCGTGAAATGGAAATAATTTGGATAGAGAATGAATGAGCTACTGGACTTAGGGTCATTCTATTTGATGACATGGCGTGGATCGTCACTTGTTAGTTAGGTCGATCAAAGAATCTGATTCATCATAGCATACCCATGAAGATCTACACCCCTTTGTGATTGGCTCACGAGCACTAACTATTGGTCCTGACCTTGCGTCGTAGTGGGGCCAAGCTCGGCGCAATTGGAATGGTTGATACTTAGCACCTGGGACTATAGTTCTTTGATGATCTCTGAAGGTGGTTCGGCCTGCCTGGGATGTAGTCCCTGAGGGTTTCCGTAGGGGTCTAATTGAATCTACGCAGGCCATGTGCCAGGCGGTGGTTATATAAATATTAGATAATTACTAGATATGGCAGAATCACTGATTTGTTCCTGACAAGGTCCCACCGTACTAACAAAACCACCGGGGTCAACCGGAGTATTCAGCGACTGAAGAAGGACAATGGGTAATGTGAACCAAGTTGGTTTCTGTTAGAACAGGTCTTATTGACTGTTCATTACAGGATAGATAATTGAGATCTGGTATAATACTATTCTAGCTGCATACAATAATCCTTGATACAGAAGACTGACAAGGCTGGCTTGGGCTGGCTATCAAAGACTGAGAGCTTGATTGGTGTCCGCTCTTGACGCCTGATAGTTGGGCCAAGGCTTTCGATGTCACTATGTAGATTAGATAGCGGTTACGGCGGCGAAGGGTAATTAAGGCCTGTAACATGAGGGTAGAACCAGCGTGTAATAGCTAATGCAAGGCTGTCTGTGCCAAAGCCTGTCGTGTGATGATGGCCAGCCAATGGTATGTGTTCGAACCACAAGGCTGTCGACCAGGTATACGAGGAGGCAGTCTGACAGTCTGATGACAGCCAGGTGGCGCATTCTCACCCCTGGGGCGCTTTGGTATAAGTTCATCAGAAGGCCACTGCCTTTATATCTGTCTATCGAGATTCCCTTCCAGTCCCACCTGAACAGCAATAAACCACAACATGACAATCCATTACGTTTGCTGCGTCGGATGCCGAGACACCATCCGAAGCTACGTTGAGGACCGTGTGCCGACTATCACCGAGACCAGACTACAACATAACGAGTCGATGTTCGAGATCAAGGGCGTGAACCCGGAGGGGTAGGACCTTTCATCTCAAGTATTCCGTGTCCTCTCGACAACCCTCCCGCACGGCATCTTGGGCCCTACCGTGGAGCATCCATACCACAAATGCGGTTACGCACGCAGCGCTATTGCATAATGGGGTCAGACTCATATATGAGCAGGGAAGGGGATCTAGCCATGATATCAGATAGGTAGGTGAGGTGTTGAGAGGAAAACCGGATGACCAGGATGCTTGGGGCTGACTGTGTCGTGAAAGGTTGAAGATCGCGGGGTTGGAGGCTTTCTCTCATGAGTATTCTTTCGAGAATCCTTCTCTTGTCCGTTCTTCCGCGCAGGTTGCCTCGTCCCAGCCATAGCCTTTCGCGTAATTTTCGTGGCTCCCTGCGTCGTGGAATCTGCCATATCTATGAATCCTGCCTTGCCTGCTTATTACTTCGGAGTGTTCATAACATTGAGAGTGTTAATTAATTATCTTTAAGAATCTACATTGGTAAAGGCCGCATACTTTTACCAGGAGAGCGTCAAAACGCATTTCTCTTCCTGTCTTTACTTGGAAACAGCTACCCAGTACACTTGGCACCGTCAACAGTGTTTGAGTCCTGACACCAAAGGCTGAACCCCTAAATGCCAGCCTCGCGCAGACTACAGTAGTGTCACTTTTATTTCGAGCCATTGGCCGAGCCGGACCGCAACACGATGGCCAGGCTACCAGACGTCCAAGCCCATCGCGATATCAGGGGGACCAAATATGCTGTAGATACGGATCATCCCAGACCCACCAAGATTGACTCCCTTACGTGTTCTCGCTTGTTACCAACCAATAGCATAAGGGTGCACCCTTTTATTTCGGCGTCTCTGATATGCAAGGCTCAGAGCTAGAATAACAGAGGTTGTAGACCAGATTATAGTGCTTGGATTTCTTAGAATCGAGTCCAAGCGGTGTAGCTTAACCACGGTGTGCATATGGTAGGCCTTAACACGCCTGGTCTCCGTGATGTACTCGAAAACCAAACTCCCCATCAGTCGCAGCAATTACATAACAGTTAGCCTAGGGCGAGACAGGCAATAAGAATGACAGTTACACGCCAAAATGAACATATGGAACCCAAAGTGCTGGTGCCGTCTCTCGATTACCTCCCTCCTCGCCATCCTCCTCCTCGTCCTCGTCGTCACATAGAACAACATCCCTCTGCAATCTACTACCATGCTGACCATCAAGCACACCTGGACTCCCCTCTAAGGACCCATCGCGAACTGCCTTCCCCTTCCCCCGTCTACTGCCGCTCCCAACCCTCCTCAACCACCGCTCTCTCAGCGTCCTCGTCGCCTCATGTAGCCCGCGACAAACAGCCTCATCCGCCTCCAACCCCCATCCACACCCCCCTCTATCCCTCAGTTTCTCGTAAGTGATCCTCGCCACATCCACACAAATCTCATCATTCACGTCCCACAGCGTCCCAATAACATGCCGAAACCCCGCAAGCTGAAACCCGCTAATCAGATGAATACTCTCATCCACGAACCTGTCGTCGCGGATCCGCCCCGTCCCGCACGCAGACAAGTACGCCAGGAACGGCGAAGATCCCCGGATATTCATCGCAAGGAGATCCGCAACACGGAGAACCTGCGCGTCCCGCAGACGGAGATGGCTTTTCGATGGATCGGAGGTATCTGTGTACCCGTGGCCTGCAAAATGAAAGATCTTGCACCGCGGGAGATGGGTCTGCACGGCTCCTCTGCCCCCGCCGGTGGAGGAGATGGGTGTGAGGCCCATGGACGCGCACAGCGGGTGTAGGGTTCTGATTTCCTGCGCGGCGAAGGGGAGCGGCGATTCCCCAAGCGTGTGCTCTATGGCGACGAGGAGCGCTTGCTGCAGGGGGGTGGTGGCTCCCCCGGGTGTCAAGGTCGTACTAGGACTAGTCGCTGCTGCGCGCCTGCGGCCGTGGATGATTGCTTTCACGGATGAACTGTAGGATGACATGGCCCTATCCAGGACGGACTCGCAGGAGGATACTACGCCACCAGTACCACCGCCACCACTGACATGTTTATATCGGCCGGCGGCATGGATGGCGAACTTCGTCAGGAAACCTGTAGGGATCCACCATATGTGCGGCCAGTCGTCGTTGGCGGACGGGGGTTGGGAAAGCCCGAGAGCGTGGAGGATGGGATGGGCAATAGTGGTCCACAACCATCCCAGGGTACCGAGACTTGCCAGGTCGCCGGACTGGGCGCGTTTCTTGACGTCCACGTTGTGCAGGGCGGGTAGAGGCAGGGAGCGGATTCGGTGCTGCTCAATCAGAATCGCGTCACAGCGGTAGTCGCTGACGTTGATCAGCACGATGGGCCCCTTTCTGGCGGCAGTTTGCATGTCTGCTGTGCTGGGCGGAAGCAGGAAGTCGTTCATTCCTGGTTGTTGGCGGATTTCGGCGACCAGCCTGTCGAAATTGCTGGCTGCTTTATGTCGCGTGTCTGCTTGGACCTGTTCGAATGACTGTCCCTTCTTCTCGTTTTCAACTGATAGTAATAATGATGCGGCATCTAAGTCCATCGGGGGCTCGAGTTGGTCTCGAAGATGAATAAACTCCCTTGCCAGTTGCGGGCACCGCTCTTGCAGTTCAAGGATATCAGTCCTCATCTCTTCAAGAGATGCCGCAAGTAGGGCACGCCCCTGCTCAAGGAATCCTAACGCAACTGATGGGGCCCTGTGTGCATTCAATGCGACTGCTGCGGCCTCAGAAGCAAGCCCAACCACTTGACCAAGCATATACTGCTTATCTGAATTCTCGAGCGGCCGCATCGTTAGTTTAGGAACAAGGTCAACAGCCGTCTCCGCTGCTGTATACCCCTGTAGCCAGTCCTGACGGGTTGCACAAAGTTGAATTACCGCTCGACCAGCGACTATGCGATGGATGGTGGACGCATTCTCCTGATACAAAGCCCCATGGTGGCATGAGATAGCCTCGTCGAGATCGCAGGATGCGCCTGTCTTCAAGAATCTCTCGCCGAGGCGCTTCCCTAGACTGTTCAGGGCCATGGCCCGGTCCGGGTGGTCTCGCGGCGTGGCATTGACGGCCGCCCGCCCAACCATGACAGCCTCTTCGAGGTTTGAAGCATCGGCGCTGTAATCGAGCGAGTTGCCCAGGCTGTGCAAATACATCGTCAGGTCTGCATGGCCGGCCGGCGTGCTTCTAATAGCATCCCGACCAGCCTGGATGGCCATTTCAATGTCTAACCGGTCAAATGTCTTCAGGTACCTGGCACTCAGCTCGATTGCGAGGTTATTCAAGCGCCCTGCGCGGTCTGGGTGGTTCTCTGGCGTGGCTTTGACAGCTTCCCGTTTGATGCGTATCGCTTCGTCAAGGTCGCCTAGGGAGTCTGTCCTGAGATACCTGTCCCCGAGTCGATTCCCCAGATTATTGAACAGTGCCGGCCTGTGGATGTGGTCTTCCGGCGTGAGGCGGATAGCTTCCCAGCCAACTTGGATGGCTTCGTCCAGGTCAGCAAGCACGCCTGTTATGAGATATCGATCATTCAGCTGATTGCCCAGATTATTCAAGTACTTTGGCCGACTCGGGTGGTTCTTCGGTATTGTATGGATGGCCTGCTGTGCAACGGCGATTGCTTCTTCAAGATTTCCTATTGACCCCGTCCTGATGTACCTGTCGCCGAGTAGATTCGCCAGATTATTCAGGTACCCTGGGTAATCGGGATCTGCATCGTCTTCGCGCGTGAGATGAACAGCGCCCCGTGTAAGTTTGATAGCCTGTTCGAGATCGGATAAGTCATCATTTTCGAGATATAGATCGTTCATATTCTGTGCGAGGTGGTTCAGAAATGCAGGCCATTTAGGCTGCTCCAAGTCCTGGCCGAGGATATCGAAGAATCTTGCCCAGTCTATGTGGTTGTCTGGTATGGCGTCGACGGCGGCCTGTGTGAGTGGGATGTCTTGTTGAACTTCATCCATTTTTTTTTTCCCTTTCAAGCCGTCGAGTTAGAGACATCCAGTCTACTTCGGATCAGTTAACTCCTGAACATGGAGGTTAACGCCCACTTATTATAAGGAGATGATCCCCTTTCCAGGACCGACCTCCAGCGCCCAGCCTCCAACTCTCCGTCCTCGGCTGTCAATGTCAGCTTACCCCATGGCAGGCTCCACGCTTGATTGGTGCCAGGTGGCCAATTCCCCGCCCCGGGAGAGCCCGCAAGCTACCTGAGCGGGTAATGCAGACATTTACATTCTCTCAACCTCACTCTATTACCAGAGGGTTGGGTCATTTACTAGGGATCTGCTACAGGGACACCAGACTGGTCACACCCCACCTTATTTCAGAATTTCTCATTGGGCAGCTTTAACATAAGTACACACATTGAATAGAATGTATATGGGACGAGAGGGATAGAATGTGGCGGTCAATGTTAGGAGATCTCAAAATCAGCAGACTGGGCGAGCCATGCCCGGTAATTTGGCCTCATGACCCGTTAGAAAGAAAGACTGTTAAAACAGCCGCGTACCTTGGAAGGGTTAGAATCAAGTACACCGCCGTGAAAACAAGGAAGAGAGCTCCATTGGACTCACGTTGCCCCTGCAATAATAAGCTCCATTGTTCTTGATTTCGCTAGAATCGAGAGAATGAGGAGGTATGATATGGTAAATGCCATAATAATAATCACTCGGAGTGACACACTGTGGGTGATATTGCACAGAATGACTGGAGCCAAAAGGAGCATTGTGATCATGAATAAGAGTAGTGCTTTAGCCGCTCGTCTGATCAAGGACCCTGAATAGATATATACGTTTGCGTCATTTGAAGCATCATGATAAGGCCCCTATTACAAATTAGCTCCTGAAGGTAACCATCAGTGGCATCCGTCCACGGATGTTGCTGTACATTTCGGAAACCGCTGTAGTAGCGGATCAGCTGGTCCTCAACCCAGGTTTCTAAGCGCACCACGGCCGTATCGCCAGTGGGGGCCACAGTGACTAAATCCTGGAAGTGTGTGAGGTATGCCCGCTCATCTCTAGCAACCGCGCCTGTGCCATCAAGCCAATTTCGCAGAGCCTGGACATCCCTTTGAGATGGAGGGCCGAGCCCCAATGTACGGTGAGTCCGTTCAAGAAAGCTATCTAGAGATCTGTGAATACTCAACCATGCCATGCTCAAATTCGAGTACTTACCGTAATCAGTAAGGCAAGAATCGACTTCGGACAGTAGTGCCATCCGATCCAAGTTTTTATCACTCCGGCTTTTGCCCAGGAACAAGTGGGAGGATTCCTGCTCATCAAGCTGATCCAGTTTTTGTTCCAGGACAGAGAGTCTGTCCTGTTTCAACAGGAGAACTCGAGCTCGAAGGCGAGTGAAGGATCTGCATATGAAATAGGGACTATGAGAAGAGAGGAGTGCAGTGAGCCTGGGATAGCCGGACCGGTAATCTTCAACTTCCGAGACATTAGCGGGTTTTTGAATCTGACTTGCAAGGCGGGAAGTATTTACTCTTTTTTACCCGCGGTTGTTGCTTAGGCTCCCACAGAGGAAGGGAGTTTCCAGGGGAAGCCATTTCTGCGGCTTCTCCAGATGAGGTTGACAAAGAGGGTTCTACATGAATATTTAACAAAAATTTATGCAATCTTCTAGGGCCACCGCGTCCAGTTCTTCGAGCCTTTGGCCATATGCGGAAGTGAGAGTTGGATAATGGTTGTCAGCCAGTGGGGTGCCTCACGAACACAGCCACGTTGCTGAGTATGCCTTAAGTTAACCTGTCGCAGTTTTGAGGCACGGTCTTCAGAATCGAGACTCTTCAGATTGATTGGAGACCCGAACCTCCGGTTGAATTGTTGGCCTCGTTAGGCACCTACGGGTCGTGACCCCGCCTTCTTATAAAAGCTGCCAAAACACTCCCTGGTGGTTGATTAGGCGATCTAACCGATATCTTAATTACCGCTTCACCTTAAGTTATTTTAATAAACCATGACCGAGAAGTATGGATTATTCTTCTTTTTGTTGTATCTACTGGTTGGACTTTCAAGGCTTACTACAAACCCCAGCCCCAGTATCCGCGAAGGCGGCACCCGGCCGTATGTAGTATCTTATGTGGATGTGTGTAACTACTTGCAGTCAAGAAAGTTTTGAGGTAACCACTAAGAAAGGATCTGGCAGAGACCGAAGTTTCATGTGGGAGATCTCGTGTATGTTGTTGGCACGGATGGACTCGAGGGACCATTTACTGTTGCGTCAGTTCCAGCCACCGATGCTTGCACTCTGTGTGATGAAGATGGTAATCCTGCAAAAGAAGGCAGTAAGATAAAGATGGCTGATTTGGCGGCTGCATGACTGGTTAGGTCTTTGGGCGGACCCAAGGAGCTGTGTACATGACCTACGATAGTTATTCTCAGAGTGCTCGTGTAAAGAGTACAGTCGCAGCACCCAACAAGGCTGAGGCTACCCCGCAATAGTTGCCTAATATCTGTCGTCAGCTGCGGTGCACACCTTTCCTCCGCCAAATTTGGATTAGGATAAGTTATTCCTCTGTATGCCTCATCAGTGTCGCTTGCTTAAGTATCTTGCCTTTTCCTACAAGAGAATCCAGATACCTCCTCGCTATGTGCGATACAAAACCCCCAATCTCACGCTACGCGATCCTAATCGGAATCAATGCCTACCAGGAAAGGCCCCTCGAAGGCAGTGTCCAGGATGTGCAAAGAATAGAAAGATACCTTAAGGAAGCCTCGACTTCAGTTCAGATTGAGATGTTGACGGCGACCAGGAGCGACGACTATGGAGGAGCTCGAAGTTTGCTGGAGCCGCAGCATATCTGGCCCACTCACCGAAATGTGGTTTCTGCTCTAACACGGGTGCTTTCGTCGGCAAAGACTGGGGACCTGGTTTATATACATTACTCTGGCCACGGGACCCGAATAGGGTCACAATATTTACACTCCAACTGGTCCACAGGGGATCTGGCTTTGGTCTTGCTTGATGAGCGCAACGAGGGCCGTGAAAAATATCTGTATGGCGCGGTGCTAGCCAGTCATCTACGGAAAATGGTTGATAATGGACTGGTACTTACTCTTGTGCTTGACTGTTGTTTCTCTGCCGCTGTTTATCGTCACGATGACTCCATGGTTCGGTATCTCCCTTACAACCCTGACCTCTCGAAGAATTCCGCAGAGGAGACCAGCAGTTCAGGTTCCGGACATCGAGATGCCTGCATGTTACCCAACTGGCTTATCAATCCGGATGGGTACGCAATCCTCGCGGCGTGTGGGCCCCATGAAGTGGCAAAAGAAATTGACCCAGGCAATGGTCAAATGCATGGGGCCTTGTCGTACTTTCTTTTGTCCTTCATCGAGATCAATGGCCTTGGGGTAAGACACGACGCCATCCATAAACATTTGGGTAGCAAATTCCAAGAGTCGAATTTGCATCAGCAAAACCCTGTCGTGTATGGGAATAGAAAACAACCATTCTTTCAACAGTCCGACTTCGAGAATCCCCGCGCGATTACGTCGATCATCATGAACCGGGATGCAAGCTTGGTGTTAAGCGCTGGCAACGCCCATGGGATTCACATAGGAGACTGCTTCGCTTTACAAGGCATGAATTCCGCAGGGGACTGCTCCCTGTCAAGCGGACACTCTTTATCGGTTAGAGTTGTCCAGGTGGGACCCCTCACATCAAAAGTAGACCTACTTGGAGGCCCGGCACCCTCACCCACCCCAACTAGATGGTTTGCCACAGGGTATCCTCGGATATACTTTCAGAAATACCCGGTTCGACTAGCCGGTGACCTTCCACATCTGCACAAACTCCTAAGAGCATTGGAAGCGCAGTCGCTAAGCTACCATATGAATGAAGAACAAGAGTACTCATTCTATATTACTATGAACAACAACAGCCAGTACGAAATTCAGGACAGGTTTGGGAAAATCATTGAAAATCTGCCAGATATGGCCCAGGACAAAACAGCCTTCGGCACCATTTCAAACATCGTTGAGCACCTGGTGAGATACAAGTTCACCAGAGACCTCAGCAACAACATATTTGCAGAACAATTTCAGCAGCTGTTTGATGCGCATATCATCAGTCCCTCTGGCGTGTGTTACGAACCCGGGCATCTGATAGAAACAGACGAGGGCGTAGTGCACCGTGTGGTAGTGAAAAACAAAGGGCAAACAGTGCTATATGTCTATCTCTATAGCCTGGGTCCTTGTTGGCAGATTGATAATATCTCAAGAGGCTGCGAAGTGATTCCTCCAGCAAATCCTGACCTCGGGTTAAGAGAAATGAGAAGAAAATTCTCAATGAAAGTACCAGTTGAGCTGATTGGGAAAGGTAGCAGGCAATGTGAAGACATCATCAAAATCATTATCACCTCCCAGCCGACATCATTTGACCTGATTGAATTGCCAGTGCTCAGCAAACTTGAAACCGGAAGATTAAACAAGAAGGCTACCGTCCGAAGTAGCGAATATAGCCGCAGTGGCACTCCAGAGAATTGGGCTGCATTGAATTTTCCTATCCGAACCTTTGTGAGATAGGATACGTGGATTGTAAGGTCAAGCCCTGCTGCCAGCTGATGGAGCTGGGCCAGGTCGAGCACCACGCGCGACAGAGAGGCGTTTGAATCCAGAGGGTCATCTGCTTGGAGAAGGATATTGGCCATTTATGCTGATAGTTGACCCTGAGAAGTCAAATAAAATCCTCATGGACACGCTCAGATCATTACTTAGCCCCTGCCCGAAACCTCCCTAATCCAAATCCAGCTAAGCTAGAAACAGTTTGTTGATAGTGGAAAGTCACCGCTTACTTGGGAAGATGCAAATTCACAAACCTTATGAACGTCCCGAGTATCCTTCTTATCAAAAGTAGACTTGGTAAGACGTGTGAAGCCTGCAAAGAACCGCTCGGCGAAATTCAGTACGGACGACTTTGTAGGGCGCAGAGAGACCATTCCGTGCGGAGAAAATGTAAAATCGTATGAAATCCTTAATCGTGGCCAGGTCTGGCACGGGCTGTCCTTCACGAAGGCCCCCTTCTCGGAGATTTTCATCCTCCTGGGATGCCCACCTACGTGTTCAAGAGACAAAGATTCAGTAAGATGAACGACTGCATACTAGAGAAGTATGGACGGCACTGACACGATAATCCTATAGTACTCGTTCCTGGAGAATCTTGGATTCATCTGAATAGAAGGTCTCAAAGTGATGTTGGTCTTTTTTTCGATTCGCTCCCCGAATATAGCCGTTGGCTTGGGCGACAGCCAGTCTATCAACCTTTCGTGTTCCTTTGGGCATTTCTGCGGTACAGAGACAGAGTGTAACGCAAAGGAGGAAAACAGTGTTCAGCGGGGAACAGTATTCAGAGCAGGGCTGAGAGAAGGAATAGGTACCAGATTTCAAAGCAATCCAAGATGTCAGGACGAAAGAAGTGGAAAAGAAGTCAAGGAGGGCAGGCAGGACGTCTTCGCGCCTTTTGTCGGGGGGCCCGCGGGGACCCTGACTTCTTAGGGCCATATTCCCTGTCTCTTAGTCGACGCATGGTCAATGCTAAGTGAAGGAGCTAGAAGACTGGCGTCGACACACGGAGGAAGGGTGATTGTTGGTGTTGAAGAGGTGAGCGAATCACCACGGATGGGTGAGGGAATCACCTCGAAAGCATGAGCGGATCGCCTTTGTAGGTGAGCGGATCACCTGGCTCACCTGGCTCACCCTCTTAAAGCGGCAATGGCTGAAAGAGGATAGGAAAGCGTCCGCGTAGATTTTTGAACGATAGTATTACGACCTAGACCGTCCTTGTTTCATATTGGTGGCCAAATGGAGACTAAGTGGACTTTAGAATGTCTTGCAAACCTCAATAGAGAAACCAGGCACTCGCACCCTTCACCTGGAAGATCATAGGACGACAAAGTAGGGTCTAACTCATCTATCTGAAACATGGAGCATAGGGATGGCCAGTGTTTGTCCTGGCCGTGGTGTTCACGGCAGTAGTCCATTGCAGTACTTATAACGGTGCCAGTTAAGATGTCGCGTGAGATGCAACGCCCTGCCTTAACCAAAGCCATCAGATTGACAAGCACACTCCAAGTTTACACACGCCGCGAAGCAAGAAGCTCAGGTACGAAGCCGATGGACCTCTTGTGCATGCCTCCGTAGGTGCATCTCATGCTGTAGCAACAGGTCACAGGAATTGCACTTGCGATCCTGCAGATGTGATGCCTTAAAGTGTCTCTTCACGCCATAAACATCCGAGTATTCTTTTAAGCATTGAAAACACGCCGATGGCTTGTCCGCCGCCACCTTTTTCTTGACGGCACCAACATTTTCCTCCCATGCTGATACAGTCGGCCGCTCCGGTCTCTTCTGCTTCTTAGTCGGTGGATCCGCTATTGATCCTTCATTGTCTGATGCAGGACTTTTCGGCCGTCCGCGGAGAGGGCCCCCCTCAGGGAAACCACAATACTGTACACCCGCCATCACGGCTTTATTGCGCCTCATCCACTCATCTTCCAATGAGTCTGAAGTGGACCATGTAAAAAACGTCTCCACAAGGAGGATATGCACCGGTGGCATGTCAAACTCTTTCCGTAACACCTCCCGGGCAAGCTCGTCATTAACCGCAGCGCCTGTCAATTGCCTCTCAATATCAATGACCGCTTGTTTCCGGCTAAATTCCTGGCGGATCTCTTTCCGCCGTCTCCAGGAGAGACGGCGACGAGTGTTCTTAACATTGCGCTTCTGTTGTTCCAACAAGGCCCGCAATGTTGGATCGTTGGATTGAGCACAACGGTCCTTCAATTCAACTTTCCATCGTATTGCGGATTGCAACTCGGGATCCATCTCCACTGCCGCTTTTTCAGCGGCGGTTAGGTACCGAGGTCGCCTCTCGTCAATCGAACGGCTCATTCGTTTTACAGCTCTCGCAAATTCCTCATCTGGGTTGAGTCCGCGTACGATCTCCAGCATACCAGTATGCTGCCGCGGTCGATAGTGCTCGACGAAGGTTCTGCTGCTCGCGTGCGCCATGACCACGTTGCGCTGCGCGTCGCTCACAAATCCTAGATTCGATAGTCAGTGATCTTTAGGGTTAAAAAAAATTGGGTCGGAAAGACTAGAGTCCTTACCACTTTGATCAAGCAATTCCCCAGTTCCGTAACGAAACTGGTGGGAGAAGAAATGATTCAGCAAATCAAGTATTTCACAGATTGACCTAAGCTGCGCATCGAGTGTAGAGCCGTTCATGCGTATCTTCCACAAGATACAGGGCTTGCCGTCAATCACGTCAACCTTCGGAAAAACATAGTAGTCGTCCATCCCCTTTTTCAGAGGTAGTTGCATCTCCTGTCGGCCATCCTCAACGAGCAGCCTCCGAAGGGCCTCCATCGAAGTCAAGTAAGGCGCCTCAAACGCATTTACATAGAATAGTACGACGAAGAGCAATACATGTGGGCTGAAAACAAGCGATATACCATAGACGATCTCTGGTAATACGAAGGTATTGCTGTTTCATTGTCAGTTCAATGAGCTAACCAGGTACCGGGTTTGGGTGAGGTAGGAGGCTGAGGGCCACGTACACATTTGACATTCCTAGAACGCTTTTCACAAACTCCGGTTCAATTTCGACCGTCGGTATTGGAGGTCCTCCACGTGGATCCCGCTGGAGTCTTATCTGTAGATGCTTGAACTGGACGTGTAGCATCGCCTCTTTCCGGTTAACAGTGAACAGCCCGATGGTGTTGTACAGACATAGAATAATCCGCTGAAACCCAAGATGGAATCGCTTTTTCCGGGTTTGAAGAATTGTTTCATTGAACGGTACCATGTCTTCAATATAAACTGGAATGTTCGCCCGTCGCTGTTTGTCCAACGCGTGTTTATCGATCAAGTGTCTCATTCCCTGCCCACACGGTCAGTAACATGCTGACACAGGACGCAGGACGGGGAGAACACACAGTGCGGACCGCCTCACCCATTTCTTTACTCATCACCTACTTGATGACTTTAGTATAGTAAACTCGAAAGAATTTCCAATCCGCGTCAAGGGAACTAGCTTTCCGGTAACCCTTCAGATGGCGACCATCCTCATTATACTCCAGCTTGAGACACCAATTCAGAAACCGGTGCATGTCATTCGGAGAGGCTTGGCGTAAGGCGTCCTCTGCGTCTTCCCATTTCAGATCGGCTGACGGCTCGATTGCTTTGATCCGACAGTACCTGAAAGCATATGGGTCAGAGGTCGATCTATTAAAGACAACGGTTTAAAAAAAAAAAAAAAAAAAAAAAAAAAAAAGGCTTGGTCCGCGTGGATACTAACCAAGCCCAGCGGTTCTTCAGTCGAAGGTTATGTTTCCGGGTTTTATCCGACTTGCCATAATCTTCCGGCATCTTAGACAGATCCTCATCTGTATCATCGGCTGGATCGTAACGGCCCCGGTGAATAAGCCCCGCAGCCGACACATCCGTGATATTCTCAGTTTCCGAAGGATTGAACTCCTGAAAGTCCGTCCGCAGGCACTTTGAAGCGGGGGCCCGGCCTGTTTTCCTTCTTTTGGCCTTCCGAACAGGGGAAGACGGGCGTTCGGATTCCGTCAAATCTGTCTCGAAGTTGGGTTCGAAGGATCTATCGTCGTCGGTAATTCCAGGAGACGGAGTGGATGATTCAGTGGCGGCAGTGCGGGAGCTCGCAGTGGTTTCTCTCCGACGACGCATGGTCATACGTGTGAGCCGACTGTAGTGAGCAAAAGCAACAGAGAGAGCAAAGAGGAGTGTGACGATCGGATACAGTTGAAACAATGGACAACGACAAAGTCGAGCTTTCGGAGACGCGATGCGAGCAGAGGGTGACAAAAAGTGGAGGGGCCAGAGGCAGGAACAGCTGGGCTTATTGTAGTCATATTGTTGAGGTAAGATTGTTCCAGCCTTGTTCCGTGGCCTTGTTGTTGTTTCGCTGTAACTCTTTCTTGTAGTAGGTAGTCTTGTTGCTACTGGAGCCAACAACGCATACAAATCTCGATCAGATGGTGACGGATAGAAGGCAGTAACAGGAATGCAACTTATCTTCCCTACCCGTAAGTTATCTATTATTCTGTTACCTAGTCAGGGCACTCCATTCGACCAATGGTCCCGACTTCCGCGGTGGCAGTCGAGGGCGCAGAAGCGATGGGGCGATTTTTACCATAACAAGGACAATAAATCCCATGCACCGGACAGCCCATGGAAACCCTGCTCTCTACTTTACCTGATAAAACATAGCACGTTGATGTAACAAACATTGACTCGCCGATCTTTGGAGTAAGGTACTGAATTATTGCCGGAAAATTATGCCCTCTGTACTCATTCTCGTGGCAGCGGCCGTAACAGCAAGGATATGCAGATGCATAAAGTACGTCAAAATCAGTGTTACACTAGGAAGCCATATGAGACCCTGACCAATACCAATGCAGAGCCCTCGAGCCAGAAAGATCTGCCTGTATTCTGTGGCCAGACTAGTCAAGAAGGTGCCCAGAACCAACAGGACCGCGCTGATCCTAGCACCAGTCTTGCTATTCCAGCATTTGTTGCGCGACCGGATAATGTCAAGATGAATAAAAGACAGGAAATCTGGAAGTCACTGATCCAAGAAATACTGAGACAATGTAGATTATAGTAGCTCTGAAACATCCCGAAACTAGCAGCGTAGCCCTGAGTCAGGGCTATAACTAAGTGGCCGGAGACAACCTGAGCCCAGGCGTGAGGGTGAGGTATCCCTGGCAGATACATTTATCGATTGGGTATTATCCCCTCTCTCGTGATTCTGAACTGTTTTACGCACATTATTTGTCATGTTTTCCCACGGTAAATGAAATGAGAAATCCAAGCCACGTCTACGGCAGAACAGTGCCTATAAGTGTGCGGACAGAGCAGAATGAAAAGCGGCCATAAGGGGCAAAGAAAATAGCAGGCTATGTCAGAGAAGAAACACCTATGCACGTGAATATAATTTAGAATTACAAAAAGCGTTTGTACTGCTTTAATAATTATAGACTAAGTCTCCTAAATACTCCCAGGGTCTCCACCTGTTAGAACTATCTCACACAAATCAGACTCTTGAATTAAAGGTTGTCTCATCCGCCACATGCGGTTATATCAAACTCTACAAAGCTTGCCTTTGTCCTGTGAATAGTTCGTCATCTACCCAGCGACTTCACGGCATGAAGCACACGACAACGGGACGGCTGGCGGCCACCATGGTACACCAGTGGATGGAACCAGTGCCCAGCTATCCCAATCAGGTACCCGATTAATTTTATGATATTTGTGTGGATTTTGGGAGGCATTTTAAGTTGATGGCTCGCAACGCATGTCGTGTCGTGGTATGGAATTCCTAAATAAGAAGGTAGCTATTCTATACTAGTCTATTTAGAAATTAACTATAGCTAATCCTTATCGATACAGTCTCTGAAGCGATATATACTTAACTTAGAGTACTCGCTGTCTATATCAACCCTTCTTGACCTTAGTATATCTCTGGCTGTGTAGCAGCTAGAAAAGAAGATAGAATTCTATTGCTATCCCTGCTTCTATCTATTTTTACAGGCTGCGGCTGGAGACAATTCTGCTTTCTCTCCATCTTTTAACTAGCCTATACTGATATTCCGCTGAGTAAGACTTCTATCTCCTGAGCGATAAGTCGCTTTATATATCTGGCTAGTATAATAGTCTTCTATTACAGTATATACTATAGTTTATATCCGTATTGTCTCTATATCTATGCGGTTTCTTACCAGTTAGTGAAGTAAAGTATTATCTACTGTAGATAGCTCTTTGGATCTTAAGAAGCTTATAATAATAAATAATACTTAAGTAGTATTTCTTAGAGTGGATTAACCTCCCCGCGTTCACCTCCCTCCCCTCCTCATAGCCGCAGCGGAGGTTATGGGGAAGGATTAGTTTTTCATATTTATAATTCTAATACTTATATAATAAAATCAGAAGTCAGAATCTAGATATTCTTGTGAGGGCGCGGACTCGGACAGGCAGACTGGCTAGCAGAGCTAATAGACAGACAGGCTACTGGTCAGTTCAAGCCCTTCCTCTATAGTCTCTGATCATCTGGGATAAGCCTTAGAGAACAAACTATAGTAGTTAGCAGAGGACGTATACTATAACCTTTTTCAAGGCATCTTATAGTGGTCGCACTGGAGACGTCTTTAACGAGAAACATAAGTTAGTCACAATACCAGAGGGAGGCACTAACCGGGCTATCGTCCGCTACTCTCCAGATTACGACGCGGAGAGCCAGGCAAGTCATACACATGTTATTCGCGAGACCTAGGCATGGATAACCGAGGGTTTTCTTTTCCTTTCAAGTCTACATGATTATACGTAATAGGGTAGGCGAGAACAATAGAAGGTTGATGATGTGACTAATAAAATAGGATATCCAGATATTTGATTCGGTAAAAAGGGTGAAACAAAATATACGATTAGAAGACCGGTATATTGAATAAAGAATACCACCCACTTAGCAAGGTAAAGCAGTGTATTCGCTGTCACAAAACTTTGCGACAGAAAACTTTACAATCTGGTAAGCTCGACACAGGGTGAGCTAGTAACTTTAGTGGAGTAACATAAGAAACAACACCCACCACGATGCGTGAAAGTCTACTGTGTAGAGCCTTGGTCGGAAACACTGATAATTAATTACATTAGCTGATGTGGATACGCGACTTAAACCACCCAACCATGGCCTTGTTTTAAAGCTGGCTGTTTGGTCTGAATTGGTAATACATGTATCATGCCATGGTCCCAGCCGCCCTTGAGTCTGGCTGGGGTGCTGGCAGTAATTTTACTTTCCCTACCGTTTGTCCGATCTGTATTCTTCCTTCTATCAGATAATGTCCCTAACCGCGACTTAGCATACCGTGCTCCGGTATGCTTCTATATGGGTTATCCGTGGGTTCGGATCGTTCGTTCGGATCGTTCCACGGCCATCACCAGACTTGATCAAGCACCCACCCCACCAGTGGCTCTTGGGCGGAACATTGTTACTCGAGATAAGTGGAGTAAAGCAAGTCTAACCGGACGAACCCAGACTTGCTTCAGATCAAAGATATTTTAGTTCTTGATAATGTACTTATATGTCTTTAACGCTTTAGCTGGTACAGGAACGGTAAGAGAAGTGCTATACAGCTAAAAGTCTTCCATTAAAGATAAGCTAATAAAAGTTTACTATTAAAACTTTTAATAGTCTCAGCTTAGAGTGTTCGTTCGAAATTTTAGTAAGCTCTGAATATATATTTGCGGCATAAAGCACTTCTACCACATCTGAAATAGATCCTTGCTAGTTATCACTCGTCCAATACAATAAAAATAGTATGAAGTCTTAGAGGTAACCAGACAAATCAGAGATAGGACTAGAATAGAAAGGAGGGAAATAGAGAGGAATTAATGGTAGGCTAGCTAACATCATCTTCCCCCCCGCCGCCACGTGTCTAATGTCTCACGGTCTCACTCGAGCTTGCAATGGTAGGCATCAACTAACAATATGCAACTGAATACGAAGAACTAAACAAAGTATATGATAATAAGTATCACAGTATGTCCTGCACTATCCTTGTTGAATACCCCAGCGGCTGAAACAACATGACGGGGACTGGGAGTGTATATATATGACAGTCTTCCTGCCTGTATCTAGAAAAGGATCAATCGCTTCAACTTGCAACAAGAACAACTACTAACATATGCTCCAGCATTATCCGTGCGCAGCCCTACACTATATTAACTGCTACAAGACTTTGCGGGTAACTGAATTGTCGAAGAAGGTGGTCTGAGGTTTAGCAGTATTCACCATTAAACATTACAGAACTTACTACCTGTCTTTTAATTTCAGAGATTTCTTCTGGGAGCTGTGATTGGGAAGCGGCCCCAGTTGCCTGATTCCCCGGGCCCACTGTCTGAACCGTTGTGACTAGTGTACTAGTTCTGCTTACGGCTGATCTTGTATCGCTAGTTACCGGCGGACTACTCCCACATAAATAATAAAGACAAATTCCCGAGATGTAACCTGATGGTCATGCTTGCCGCCTGACATATATATAGCCTCTTGCACGTAGGGTGGGGTCTTTTTGTTTCAACCTTCCTCTACCCTTAACCTCGATTCCATGGAAGGATTTATCGACATGGCAAGTGGCAAGGAAGTGATCGAAGTCGACTCCGGAGACGATTACGGCTCCAATTATGTGGCGACCGATTCAGAAGTAACATCACTTCGGAGCAGCATCGCCGACTACATTTACGAGAACGGTCGACGATACCACGCCTACCATGCGGGATCCTATTGGGGATCTAACGACGACAAGTCCATTGACGCAATGGAGATCTGCCATCATCTATATAGGTTGCTATTAGATGACCGGTTATACCTCTCTCCGATCATGAATCCCAAGCGGGTTCTGGATATCGGAACAGGAACTGGGTCCTGGGCCATCGAATTTGCCGACGTTCATCCCGAAGCCACTGTCATTGGGACGGACCTTTCCCCGATCCAGCCAAATTTTGTCCCTCCCAACGTACATTTCGAGGTCGATGATTGTTGCGATGAGTGGCTGTACAAAACCCCATTTGACTTTATCCATGTGCGCGGGTTATATGGTTGTGTGGCGGATTGGGGGAGATTCTATCAGCAAGCTCTGAAGTATGCTCCCGTAACCAAGCAGCCGCCCCCTGATGCTGAATATCTTGTTATTTAGACACCTTCACCCCGGAGGATATCTGGAACAGATCGAAATGAGCGTTACCCCGATCTCGGATGATGGAAGCACCGAAGGCACGGTATACAAAACATGGGGTGAAAAGAGTCTCGAAGCTGGTGATAAATTCGGCAAAACATTGCGAATCGTCCATGAGTCCAAGCAGCGAATGATTGATGCTGGCTTTGTTGACGTTTTTGAACGGCGTTTTAAGCTGCCCATTGGCCCCTGGCCCAAAGACCCGCATCTTAAGAACCTGGGTCGGTACTTTCGACTCGTTGTCAAGGAGAGCCTGGAGATGTGGGCAATGATGCTGTGGACCAAGGTTCTTGGAGTGAGTAGCCGCTATCTAGAACAAACGCACAGGAGCTAACAGTGGCTATTAGTGGTCAAGAGAAGAGGTTGAAGTTATTTTTGCAAAGATGCGAGAAGCGCTAAGTAATCCAAGCGTTCACGCATACGTCGAGGTATCGCTGGTTTACGGGCAAAAACCAGACATTTAGCCACTATACATGACCAAATTAAACTGCTATGACGAACGTATTGACCTTATGATATATATGCTTAAATGTCAAAAGGAAGTCTCTCCTTCCCATGTTGCAGACAAAGGCACAGAGACTCTGTAGTGATGGCTGCCTTGCTGGGCTGCGCGCTATTTCACGTCTGCAGTACTGTTTTGTGAGCACTGTCAGAATGTCGCTTACAGTCCGCCAGGCGAGTAAATGTCTCTCCACAAGCTTACGTCGCCAGACAGACTGGGGCTGAGCTCCGGGGAAGGTTGGGCGCTGTTAAAGTAGATCCCATTGTTAAAGGTATGTCAAAAGCATTGTTGGATAGAAATGAATGTATGGGAGAAGCGCATTGAGTATTATCTGGCGGATATAGGTACTTAGGATAGTGATACTACAACAAATCTCATCATTAAAATTGGTGCTGCAAACTAAGTCACGTACTCTACATAACGCACCCTTGAAAATACCGAGCACATCGGAACAGTTGTCTCAAAGGAATGTGTATATAACTTTTCAAAAATATGGACATTACTCCACCAATCACTGTCCTGCATTATTAGCACCCCAATCCGAATGAACCTTCATTCGTCGCGACATCCTCTGTTGGCTGGGTATTCCGGCTGGCGGTCCTGACTGGACCGGCCAGTAGGATGATCTGGCTGGCAGAGCGTTTAGGTTAGTGATAGGATAGCTATAGATCGCATCAAAAAAATAATAAGGATTCTCACAAGAATAATCTTTATATAGTACTTTAAGATTAAATATCACTAACCAAACTGTCTAGAAGGCACCCGCTTCGGGTTCACCTTCTGTTTAAGTGAATGCCCGTATTCTTTCTCTCTCTTTATTTCCATCCGGCCAAAATAATAGCGATGTGATAATATTACGCCATATGGATTGTTTCCTATATTGACTTCAGCCAAAGAAGCCTCTCCACCGCGCGCCGATCAGACAATCTCTCTCCCAAGTCCGAGCCTCAGCCGATGTAAGAGGCTTTTGGCCGTATTAGTCGTTTGCTTCTGTATTTTTCTTTTGGTTGAGTTTTGGAAATATCCTTAATATACTGTTGAATTCTATATTTTTGTTGGAGTGTGGTGTTAATTTGGAATGAGGGCAGGCAAAACGTCTAAAATGTTTATTCATTTGAAAATAAAGTGAATTTATCGACTAGTTTGATTCTTTGTCAACCTTCCTCAACAGCCCGGTGAAAGGAGTGCAGGGTCCCAAAAAAGCCATTTGACTAGCAGTTCGACAAAGCCCACAGATAGTAAGCCTAAGACTCGGTCTCGTTCAGATTAATACCATCGATAATCTCAAAGGAGTCGGCACTTCCCAAGCTCTCCGTGCTGGTCCAGGTCACAATAGAAAGGCTCTCGTCACCATTTGCATGTTGGGTTCTACCTTGCGAAAGAGAAAAGCGAGCCTTCAAATCATGGAATGTGAATCTCTGGTGGCTGAGACCCGCCCCCACAACCAACTGGTTGCTACTGTTGACGCCAATTGGGATCCTTAACCCTTGGTCAAGAACCTCGATCTTGACCTCGTCATCATCCGTAATCGGCATCTTAGGATACATCTTTTGCCCTGATTTTTGCAAAATCGTAAAGATAAATCGTGACCGCCGAGAACTGGCAAGGATGACATATCCCGAAGAGGCGAGGCACCAATAGTCGTGGATACCGCGACGCTTCACGAAAAAGCTATAGCCGGACAACATATCACCATCATCGGCTCCGCCGGCACCATCGTCATGTGGGAAGAAGGTACGGAATCGCCCGTCCGCATAGGCTCCGATCCAGTAAACTCTGATCTTGCCGAAAACGCTAGAGAAGTCGGGATTCACTTGTTTCATCTTGGGATTACCACACAGCGCTCGGGCGGCGAGATGAAAGTTCTCACCATTGTCTGAATCGTAAGTCCAGAACTGAGAGTTGTAACGGTCGACAGAGGTAAAAGTACGCTTGGCACCTGGGTTACCGTTGACGTCGGAGTCGATAACAGTCTGAAACTGCTGCAGGGCACGGAAATATGTATTGGCAGTATTGCGATCAGGGGTGACCATAACCCAGTTGAAGTATTCGCCTAGGTTTCCGTCTCCAGTACTCTGGTACGTGACATAGGTGTAGTGGACCATTTTGAAGGTCCGATGTCGACGTATTGAAATTGGAAATTTGTGATGTATTGAGTAAGATTATAATTGAACGGGGCTACTTCCTTGAAGATAGGGAGATAGTATGGACTTCACCAAGGTATTTATACTGTCTAGCTGCACCCTAAGAGCTGTTCGACAATCACTCTCACGTCATCATCTCAGGTCTAGAATCTGGTCAAAAATGATATAATGTGTTTCCTGATGTAAATGATTGGGAGCTGGATCAGCGGTGATACAGGCTGCAGGTGATGAATGCCAAACATGCATCACTCTGCATAGATCAAAACCCCTCTCAAGGGTACTGTTACATTTGGAAATCCTCTAGGCCTTCAGGTCAGCTGTTGTATCGTTCATGGTCTTGTTCAATCTCAGCAAATGCTCACAAAGACGTAAGAAACAAACGCCTATGAGCCTTTTGGCTAGCTGAAACTTGATTATCCCTCAGCATAAGAGCTGCATTTTATGAATTTTAAAAACGAGAGGATCAAAGCCATGTCACCTTGTAGCAAGGGTCCTCACCCTAGTAGAAATTTCTTAAAGTGGCTGGCTGAAGATATCACTTCACAGTCAGCCCCCTCACACCGACAGCGATTATTGAAGAAAAGTACTGTCCTTGGGGAAAATCACCCGAAATTATCTGATATCCGATCTCTATATCCAGTCTCTCTTTCTGTGCACCCCCCCCGGGGGATTACCCATGGCGCCGACGGCCGTTTTGAGTGCTTCCAACGTTTCCAGGATCGACCAACCTTGATGGCGGCGGCAAGGAAGACTCGTAGTCTACTCGAAGGTTTGATTAATACTAAGATCAATAGGCTCACTGGATAAGGGGGAAGTAGTAACGATTTTGGAACTACTGTACAAGATTGAAGCCGACTTCCTTGGATCTGATAAGAAAATTCCCAAGCCTGCCGTGAAATGAACATGTCGCAGGTCAGCTTCCCCATGGTAAGTATTGATTATGTTGTGATCATTAAGCCAATCAATCACTTGCAAGATTTTACTATTCTCTGACTAGGTGGGTCCCTATGGGTCAAGTCTAATATACCTAGTATGTGTTATCCTAATTAGGAATAAAGTGGGTTGCGAGCGGACAGAGCCATGGTGTTATTATTCGACTTCCGTGCGAAATAGTTCGATCATTAATGAAGCAGAGTTTAGTTCGGGTCTGCCCAAGGCTCAAGGTCAATTAATCGTAGGCTGCATGGAGTCTTGTTTTGACAGTATGATTACATTAGGTTAAGTTCTGGGGGTCACCTGGGCCACTCTTGGCAATATTTTTATCAACTAATCCTAATACATGAGACACATTAGTAGTACAGTCAAGATGAGAGAATAAATATGCCGTGATTTTCCGTCCCACCCTATTTCTAATTAGGATAACACATACTAGTTATTTTAGACTCGGTGTACAGGGGTCTGCCCGGTCAGCGGGGAATTTGTCCCGATTATGCATATCATATACGGGTCCAGTCATTTACTATTCTTATCACTACGCAGGGACTAAGTGGATATATATTGTCATTTTAAGGCTGGCGATGTTACGTTACGACTGCCTAAATAGGAATGGTCTAGCATATACTAAGAATGTGTATATCGCAGAGAGAAACCCCTCAACGAGCCACTGGTACAATCGAAATACCTCAATCTTACAGGTGATGCAGTCTCGGGTTCTTCAGCTGCAAACCTGACAGAACAAATAGAGGTCTCAAATTCACTCTGACCCCACAGTATATGCTGCGCACGAATGACAATATGGGATCTACACTAACTATTCATACTATGTGATCACTGAATGGTATATCTCTTCACCTAGATTCTCGTATACATTTCTGATTGTTTTTATGGACTTTTTTTTTTCTTTACTGGTTACTGTCAGAATAGTGAGGTGATCAGTTGGACCGGGAATTATGTTACTATGATATGCCTGAGCCACACCATAGGTGAGTGATTGTACCTTTCCAATTTTTTCTTTCCTAATGTTCGTTGTTTTGGGGAGCCCATATTCCTCTCTCTATGTATCCCAGAAAGGTTGGTCCTTTTTGAATAGTCGACATACGCTGAATCACCATGTGTTTGAGGTCATTTCCAATTGTATTTTACATTAAACAATACTCTGTTATCCACACACACACTAAAGTATACTCCGAAGTAGAGGCTGAATGTGTCTGCAGAATTTGAATAGGATGTATTTTCTTACCTAAACATTAACTCCATTAACTCTAAATACCGCTAAGTGTCATTCTATGTATCTATACATATTAATCAATCTTTAAACCCGGACTCTAAAGAAACAAACATCAACAACAATGCGACGTGCAGTACTTGCGGCAGAGGCAATCTCGACGTGCGATCAGAATGGGAGAAAGCGTGAATGGTCTGGAAGCACAGAAGATGATGGACCGTATAGCTGCTGATAGTAGTAGGCCATGTCTTAGTGGATACTGGACCACTATATAAGCTGTCCCATTTCCTTATCCTTCTGCATGAAACCCTGGCTTTGTGGGTATAGAAGCAGCCAGTGGCTCTGGATAAAGGAGATCCAGAGAGACTATTTCCACTGGCAGGCAGTATTCTTATCTTGAACAAGAGTAATGATCTTAACGCTCTTTTAATAGAGTATATAATATAGTTTATTATCCTATCCCTTTTATTGGAACCGGCTATGTTGTCATTTCTAGAGCCAGCAGAACAGAATCTCTATACTCTTGACAGCCAGCCGGTTCCCATAGGCTACTAGAATCTCACTGTATTTTTCCCGGAGGATAGCCTTAATACTAGGCTAGCAGAGCAGGATATCTCCTGCCAGAGTAGTACTAATAGACTCCTTCTTTAGTTAGGACTTGATATATATAAAGACATCCTGCTGGAATATATATGGATTGAGTTGCTGGAGGTGTTTTATCAGGTATATAATCTCTATAAGTAATTTAGTATAGTTATATCTGCAAAAACATAATTAGCCAATTTCATGTCTAGGAAAATTAAGACTATAAAAAGTTGTTAACTTCAACAAGTAATCATATCGCTATTTAATAGGATTCAGGGCTTATATTCAAGATCCTGGTTAGTAAAAGGCATATTAATATGTCTTGAGCTATTGAGATGAAAAAAGAGTGGCATTGTGTCTAAGTCTAGTCATGATTTGCCCTATGGTATGGCACCCACAGAACCTTGTTCAGCGTGTAGCTGGACCACTGAACGCCAAGAGGGTCGTCGCTACAGAAGCCATGTTAGACTATTCTATGCAGTCAGTGATCGGGGCATCTGGTCATTGCGCTCAAATTTGGTTCTCAGAGAAAAAGGTGCGATCCTTCCAGTTTTCGAAGCTCCAAACCTTTGGTTTGTCCAGGCAAATACATCTATCCCAGTCCCTACTGTTGTCGAATGCTGGAAGGAAGTGTAATGAAATTTCCTGCTTACCCTTTCACATACTGTCTGCTATTCGGCTCCGGGAATGTTGAGCGGGAACAAAGCCATTTAAGGCCATCTGACGTATAGAGCGATCATGGTGACCTAGGCCACGGAACTTGTGGTCGAGTAGAGGGGTGGAATTTGATGGATATCCTCCCTCCAAGCTTTAGTCTCGTACTAAATGGACCTACTAGTTGCGCCTAAGTTTCTCCCATTGCATTTCCTTGCCTAATCGACAGGTGTCCTACCCTGATAAGTAGTTCCGTTACAGGAAGATGATCACGCGCTTCTATTGACCAAGCGCATCCCCAGCGAACCCCTTAGCACAGCCTGGCTGAAGCTGTCGGCAGATCAAAGGGAGACAATCGCAAAACAGACTGCTGACTACCTGCTACAACTTCGCGAGCTTCAGTCAGACAGAATTCAAGCGCTGGATGGTTATCCAGGTTATTCTAACTTCCTGTTTAAAAACACAGTTGGAAATCTTACATCACGGTCCTATAGCGACCGATGACAAACTTAAGGCTGAGATGGAGTGTGGACTACAAGAGAGTGTACCTGAGACTGTGCGTCAACGACTTCGGCGTCGCATGCTGCCCGCTACCCCATTCACCTTTACGCATGGTGACCTTACGAACTTGAATATCATGGTGCAGGATTGCTCCTTTACTGGCATAATTGATTGGGAGACGTCTGCATATCTTCCGGTCTGGTGGGAACATGCTTGTACCTTGATTACTGATAGTTGTCAGGGCCTTAGGTTGAACTCTGCCTGAGGCATTAAATGCTTTATTCACTATTGATAAGATCCCACAACATTGATATCCTACCGTTCCTGTATAATTGAATTCTTTCTTTCTTTTTCTTTCCTTCTCTACGTCTGCTGTTTCGTTAGATCGCCACGTTAGATACGAATAATAAATACATCTTTCCAATTTGTATAAGATCATCACAATAGTGAGGACAGGGAGTGGAAGGCCTTGTTACGGAAATATATGCCTGATCATAGCGACGGGCTGGAATCCTTGTTGGACTATTATCACCTCTGCAGGGGTCATGATAATGAGAGAGCGGCAAGGTTCATCAAGGAAACAAAAACTGGGACTCGGTAGGGGTATGTTTAACTATACGTCCCTTGAACCATTACTATCATTGAAACAAACAGTATTTCATAGTAGCACCGTGACAATTAGGACGCAAAGAGCAGAGTATGGAACACATCGCACCAAATCACAAAGAATGATTTGATTATCCTGATAGCGCATTCGAGGCAAACAATCGAGTGAACAGGCCTCCTAGATTCAGCGTAATACGGTGTATAAGCAACGCCGTCCGTCTCACCTCCTCAGCGCATTAATTGGAAGTTGCCATCGTGAAGAACAGTGAGGTCACATGCTATTGTCTTTAGCCGCATAGCATGTAATAGTGAGTGGTAGGCGAGTGGGAGGATAGTATCCGTTTCTGCATGTCGGGCTATTTCGTTGATTGTGCCCATGAGTGTAGGGCTTTGCGGCGGAGGGTAATTCGGCACCGCACATTTTACATAGATTGAAATGGGTAGGTACGGTAACAGGTGATAAGGCTTAAAGTGTATGGCGTTTTGGATTCGGGAAAGGGAACAGACTTGTTGTCATATCCACTTTACCCTTACACGGCTAGGGTGCCCCGCGCTATACTTATAGCCTACCGCAGTCGGTTACGCTTAAGCTTTTATACAAGGGTAACCATGCAACAATTACGAGATTCTCAATGGTAAGCATGGTTTCATAACTGTGATACAAACATAGCGGACGGGTTAAACCAGTCGTTAGCCAATGGAACCCAGACTCCCGGGGCATCAATAACTCCAATATGCCCGACTAAAGACAGCGCACAAATGCGTGTCAGTGGAGAAAACACGCATTTCAATGGATACATCCGGGTTTAATTGTACAGAACAGCATCTAGGAGCCTGTTGTATCAAGCAAACCAATGATAGCTTGCAGGTCATCGTATAAAGGAGGAGCATGATAGGTTAACTACTCAGCCGTCTCTCCGTTCAGTCTGGAACCAATCGCATCCATTCTGACCATTGCACGGACCCTATGAGAAAAGGATCACCTGTATTAGCCTATCGTGCAAGCGCTAATTCCTTGCAGTACGAATCACAGACACTGTAGGACCGAAAGCTATCGGGGTTTCCACCAATGTTCCTCAGCGGCTCATGGTTATGCTCCAGAGTAGTGCGGCGATGGTGGAGAGAAGTGGTACCAGACTAATATCAAGAACCAGGAATAAATACTGTTACTTGTTATTTTGGTGCTGCCGCCTTCTCATGCCCAGGCTATGGTTATACCGGCATCAAATTCGGTCATCCACGCCGTGTCGATAGAAGAATTCCTCGTTCTGTTTACAGAAGCGATGTTCGCCCATCATCGTAGCATCGATTTGCCGAACCAAGATTTGATCGGCAGGGTGGACCTCTTACCACCACTAATCCAATGTTGCAAATGTCACCCTGCATAGAGTCGGCCCGGATTACATAGATCACTATTGGTTGCGCCGTCACGAACCGGCAAATTAGGCCGCCAACGCCGAGCCATTCTAGTTCTCCTTGCATGTCGTCAGGACGAATAGCAATGAACCAGTCCTCAGATATTGTAGATCCTCGGTCCAAAAAGCGTATCAAAGGTTATCGACGTGTACTCGGACCATGTCTCAGCCTCGTTGCATCCGCAAGGCTGGCCTAGTGATCGGCAGTTATATGTCCTGCTCGCACACACGAGACTTTTTCAGGCCAACATTTCCAGTCACAGCGTAATCTAAGGGTCACCTTATAGGACCAATATCCGTGCACAGGCTGAGACTATCCTTCTCCCAAGTCTGTCCTATCCATTGTTCATGGGGTGTTGCTCCTTCTTACCCGACACCTGGCCCCTTGATTCCCAATGAAGACAACCACTATCTCAGGTAGCGATGTCGAAGACCGAACATTAATCAATGCCTGGCCTTCGCAGCCACGCACATTAAAGAGGTCAATTGGGTCGCACACCATCCGCGCAACCTTCGATGTGTTCGCTGTCCTTGCTTCGATCCCGTTCCTTGTCCTCGCTGGCATCGCCATTAATCGCCACAATAAGGAGGTTAAAGATGATGACTGGAGACGCATTCAAAGGGGCATGAGCGCCGTACGCATTGCACATATGGTTGGAATGAGTACAGATGTCTAACTGTCAATGTAGGCAGTCACTGCATTCCCAATTTTGTTTGCCGCAGTTACCGGTCGCATGACACGGGCAGTTGCAACCTGGCGCTTGGAGCGAGGTGCACCATTGGGGTCTCTGGAGCAGTTGTTCTGGAGCAATACCATTATAAGCGCAATTACTACCCAAATCTTTATGAAGTCGTTCAACCTCCTGGGTCTAGGACTGATTGTTCTATGGGCGCTGTCGCCACTTGGTGGCCAGTCCTCCCTACACATCATTGATACTGAGCGGGATGCTCGCGTTTCGTCAGTCAATGTCACGTACTTGAGTTCCCAGTTTCCGTCTGAGTTCAGCACAGGTTCCGATATACAGTCCGGCGTTTCGCAGCTTAATGCCATCTATTTGTCCTCTCTTCTTTCGCCGCAGTCAAGTAAGGAGTCGACCATGGATATATGGGGAAACGTGAAGATTCCGGCGATATCTGGACTTGACCGCCCTGTTAACAGCTCTGGTTGGCGAGACGTGAAGAATCACACCAGCCTCACATATACATCTCTGCTGGGCGTCCCTTTCCAGGGCTTGGAGGCGGGTTCAAACACAACGTTTCAAATTGAGACGTCTTATCTTGACATCGATTGCTATGACCTGCAGCGCAAAGAGGGCTTAATCCCTTTCTCAGTACTGGCAACCTTACAATGAATCAAAACGACAAGCCTCCCACAATCAATAAAACAGTCGAGGGAGCGTTTCTAGGGACCAATGGCAGTGAAGGGTGCTCAGTCGACCGATGTTCACCGTCTTGGAGTCTAGGCATAAACCAATACGTCACTAACTATCCGTGGGGTTCTATTGAGTTGTTCCCAAATATCACCGGCAATAACGAGTCCTATTTCAATGACCAACCTATCCTCCCTTTCAATCAAGATACTGGTCTAGCGAGCGATACGATTCTACCCTCGCATACTGCCACATCAACCAGATCTACGTCGAAGTCTTCATTACATGCATCGGCACCGGCAGCCCCACACTACAATGCGCCGTGGCAGCGATGCGAGACAGTCTCCGTCCGCACCCAGCCCGCGACGTCACCCCATTTATCTTCCCGGCACTCATAACTAACTTCGCCAAGAACCTGGTAGTCGCTGGATCCGGACACGCCGGAACAAACACATTGACGGAGAGGTTTATCAACGACCCAGCCAATCCACTTGCCGCCGACGTCAAAGACAATCCACTTTTCAAGCTACCAAAGCAGGAATTTTCTGAACGTCTCACCCAGATCATCAACACGTACTATCTCGGTAGTATTTCTACAATGGCAATAACCGGGAATATGTCCGCAGCGAGTGACAGGAAACGCGATCCCGGCCCCTTCGTCCGCTTCGCCAACGGCACACTGGTAACGTGGGAGCCATATCGATATGTAGTTAGTCCGGGCTGGATGACTGTGTTTGTTGTGTCGTCAGTCGTCATGCTAGTGGCTGCCATGTACACGGCGGTCATCATGCATATCACTAATATTCCGGATATCTTGGGATACGTTTCTACATTGACAAGGGATAACGAACACTCTTCCTTTCCTCATGGAGGCTCGATGCTTGATGGTTTAGAGAGGTCGCATTTGCTCAAGGACATGCCGGTTAGACTAGGCGATGTGCGAGCGGGGGAACCAAATGGCTACCTTGCGCTTACGGGGTCTGGGCTGGCTCAAAGGGCTGAAAGAGATCGTCTATATGAGTAATGAGTCAGTGTATCTTGTATGCGCCTGTCTGCGCTTTATGGCTTCTTACGTTCAAGATTATAACACATGATTAATGGGGTGATGGAGAGCAACATTGTGATTCTATTCGTCTTGTATGCATGTTATAATAGGCTCACCATTGACATTCATTCCAAGCCTTTGACATAGGCCCGTGGATGTCAAATCTGTTTTGAACACCGGGTCTCAGCGGATCTCAGACATTTGTATATTTAGCCAGCAGATCTTGAACGATCTTTTCAGTCTCTTCGCCATCTACCTCATCCACATCATCCACTGGGCCTTCTATCGTTCCCTGGACTACAACACCTCCAGTCTTACCAGACTGGAAGGTTGCTCCCTGTTGGTCATGTGGAAGACCCATTCCCAGCATAGAATTGGAACTTCCAGCGTCGTAGGGGGCATCATATGGTCTCATACGAGGCGAACTGTCTCTAGCGAGTGGAGGTCGTCCCGTCCCCCATCGGAATCCAGACTCGGCATTTCTGGAAGTCGGTTCAAACTTTGGTGGGTGTTGAGTGATGATGACAGTCAGGGTTCGTGCTTTAACCTCATCAAACCCATCGATTACAGGAAGGTACTCGCCGAAATGTATCCATGAGACCTTTCTATCAATGCCGTCCCAGCACCTTTCGGTTAAGGAGTTCAGAGTGTCCAGCTCTTGAGCTGTGAGAGAAAGAACTTGATCGAGGACGGTAGTGCTGGATGATGATCTCCAATCGTTCAGGCGTGACGAGATTTCCTCCTCTGATAGTGCGACTTGGTGATATGTGCAATTGATGTGGACTTTGCGGTCCATAAGGGAAGGGTGCGGTCTGATGATATACAGACTCAAAGGCGGGTTGGTGTTTATAGGTGCCTGGGACCTGGGTCTAATTAGCCTATATAGAGAGTAATGGCCTTGGGCAATGCGTACATTAGTGGAATATAGTCACACACGTTACAGTTCCTTGCCCATCTGTGCTCGTGTGTCGGGGATGGCGGGCTAGATAATAGAGAGTTAATTTAGTGATAATCATAGTATTAGATCCATGCATTCCTACCTCACTGGAGAACCAGATATGCTTCGCCCTCGGGGCGATAGATTTGCTGTTACGAAGTTTACTTCCGGGCCGGCTTGCTCTTCTCCATCGATTGACATTGTGGCGCAGCTTATGCATCTATGTAGGGGCTGTTTATTCGATGCTTGGTGATCTTCGGAGCCCTTCTGAGCTACAATCGAGTTGATAAGAAGTTGCCGTTCTACCTCTGAATGCGGCAGCAGTCCGAGTTTGGGGGAATATCTGCGACAGGACCCTTAGCACTACCTTCACTCAAGCATTGGTAAAAACATACCTATCCATCATCTTCCGCGACATGGCCAACGACGCCAACTGCAGCATCAGCATCAAAGTACCCTTTGCCTCCTTTAACTCCTCTCGCATGGTATCTATCTCCGGCTTTAAAAACGGCCACTTCAACTTCTGCACCGATCTCAACTTGCCAGACCGGGAATCCATCCGCCCAGCTTCCTCAAGAAGCTTATTCAATGATTGGAAAATCTCATGACATCTCGAAGCTACCTTCGTCGTAGTTTCAAGACCAGCCTCACTAAACACACTCTGCCTCTCCTGCTTCGCTTTCTCGTCACTCTGCTTGTACGCCAATGTGACCTGAGCACCATCCCCACTCCCATCGATGGATTCCGCATCCAAATCCTCACTCATCAAATCACCCAGCTGCTGCAGAATACTCGCATTCTGAGACACATCCTCAGCAATATGCGTGATTCGCTCCGGCGCCGTCTTGACCTGGCCCGCGAACGAAACCAGCTTCACGGTACATTGTATACCGGCCGTTGCGATGGCCAGGATCGCCGAGGCTGATCCTATTGCTTCCATTTTTGTTTGTCTTGCGGGGAATGGGTATTGTGAGGTGAATGAGCCATCTTAAAGGCCCATGTGGGTCGGCCTAGGCTAATAGGCGGGGCAAGGCTGAGATTGTTTTTACGCCAAGGTATTCAGGAAGGGATTGGCTGGTTTGTTTGATTGGATTGGTTGGGTTTGTATCCACCTTGATATGGGAGACTACTTGCTATTGAATTGGGGGTTGTAGGTGTGATGATCCTATACACTTTGGAAAGATGTATTATTCGTATCTAACGTGGCGATCTAACGAAACATCAAACATAGAGAAGGAAAGAGAAAGCGTTAGGCGTACCTTACAGCGCCTGCGGTTGATATAGTGGCACGTGTGGTCACGTGCTACCCGCTGCGGTAAAATCCTTACCGCACCCCAATAGCTTCAGAAACCAGTGATCAACCTCTGTACATGGTAGTAGATCATTCAATGGAAACCTAGTCTCCTGCTCCTGCCACCTGCGGCGCCGTAACACGCTATTCCCCTACTACCTGCGGCTCTCCGAGCTGCAATTAACATCTTTCCCCTGAGATCACAACATATAGATTCATATCATTTTTCAACCTTAACTATCTTTCCAGCTACATTGATAAAACCTCCGCCTACAGCCATTGTATATGTTATGGAAACACTATATCCCACAGCCGGTTTGGCGTGGGGGGATACTAGTTGGGGCTATTCAGCTCCTGAGCATTTGATGGATGAGCACCCTGAGGGCTATAGAATGATATAGCTAGGAATGCAATAGGCTCAGTTGGTTGAGATACATTGATACCTGGCGTTTCCGCCGATGACATCTACCTCCTAATTAGGCACCCGATGAGCCTGTAGCCGATACGATAGATCCCTGCGACCCATTCCCCCTGAGATTCCACAATAGTATCCATTCCGTCTACGGCTTCCATGGGCAAGCCTGTCGATTTTCACTCAATATATTGCCTACATTATTCTACGCAGGTGCGCCTTCCTACTGGTTTTGGTCAGGGAACCATCGCTGCATGGTAATTTGTTCTTCCACTGTATGTCTCGATTTAGATACTGAAAGCTCGTTCGTCGCCCAACCAGACAAAAAGTGCAAATTAGGAACATCAAATTTTTCACCCCAAATAGAGAAGTTATAAAAATTTTTTAAGTATCACCTTAGGCTTTCAAAATAAAAATATATCCTGCGGTAGTCTAATAGACAACTTGCCGCTACGATTTACCTCACCGGGCAAGATCTCAGCTACAGCATCGCTGGTGAACTCACTGCTGAGGTTAGAGTGGAGAACTGCATTGCTGCGAAGGGCCGAGGTATTGAGCACAACGTGCTGCTCCGTCTGAGGGAATCAGGACAGTTGGGGTGAATGTGTCTAGTACAGTGTCCTAAGCACCAGACTCACCACGTCTGTTCCACTTCGTTCCATTGATTCATTTGGCCTAGGAATATGGAGTTTCGAGGAAGAGGTCTTGTTGGATGACTCATGTGGTCCGCGTGAACGTAAACTTCAATATGTGCTAAGAAAGAGCTGGAATACTGGCAGAATACATGGTAGCCTTTTCTGAGGCAGTGCAAATACTAGTTCAGAATTCAATGTCCGAATGCAGGGTTTAAATGCTTAGCGTCACGCTCAACATTCACCCTGCAGATCAGTATAATAAGACAGGATGTAAAGCCCGCTTTAGCCTCGTTGAGGTGATGTGACGTTAAGTACAGACATTAGGCTGATACTTCCCCTGTATGGCCACGTCAGCTCATGGATCTTCCAGCCGCCTATTCACCCTGTATCCTTGTCCCTAATGATTCCTGAGGAGGTATTTTAGAAATGCTATGTCTCATGAAGGTGTGCCAGTGCTTCCATCCTATGGTTACAATGGCCCTGGGATCTGCGTCCGTCTAAGTGGAGTTAAGACTCTAAGAGAAGGGCCGCCTTTGTCGCCTAATTATTTTCTTGAAGGGATTCCCAGCTTTTGTAGCTATACAATGTGTCAGCAAAACCAATATGATATACCTTTGTAGCACGGAGTAGACAAGAAAGAAATATTAAAACTGATGAGCACTAAAACATCTCATTATCACTGTATCAAATTTACCAGAGCAAGTACACCATAGATGGAGTAACTTTGTTTGGTTATATCAAAGGGGTTTAGGATGGTTCGCGGCAATGCGAAATAACCAAGTTCCCCCAAGCCTTAGCAGAGGTACTAACGCTTGTGCGTGTTGATTCGGAGCCTTGGAGATTAAGATGGAGTCAGTCATTCCGATCCCTGGAAAGATAGGCCTTCCCGATAGCCGCTTCCGCACTTATCTCCGTTCCAAATCTCAACGTACACAACCTCCCAGTAATAATCAAAATATCCTTTGTATACCACCAGCCCACATTTGGCCAGTGGAGTGCGAGTGTTTGAGAGTGATGACATGTAACCTCTTTTAGTCATCTCAATCGCCTAATAAATACACAGGCGTTGGCGCATATAAATCAGAGTAATATTCTATCTCCGTCATGATAAATGATGACCTCCAACAGTCTCTCGGCTATCTTCTTAAGTCTATTGCCTTCTATATCGCGGTGCTCGCCTTGCAACGTCTAGCCGAATTCCTTAACCCATATCGACCACAGCCACCATGGGAGCAAGAACATTCAGCTTCACAGCGTCAATCACAGCGCTTGTAGGCTTTCTTATAGCCCGTACCGCTCATGCAGCCTCGTTCCGATGGTATGTTAACGCCTCCAGTGCACTCGGAGGTGTGGTTTGGCTTGCTTGTGCCTATTTCATGCCGAGCCAGGCGGCCACTGGATGCATTGGAGCTGCTCTAGCGATTGGTATTAACGCTGTCATTCACGCGCATGGCGGCACAGGCTTGTCCGATGCCCTGATTCCCACTAGAAACGCCGTAGATGCGGTGTCCTTCGTCCATACTACCCATGAAGGTGTCATCCATAATTTCATCAACACCACCGCCTTGACTTATGACTGGCACCATGTGCATGCCATCGATCAGCCGATGAACCTGACCGTCCCAATGCTGCCCGGCGGAAGGGTTCATGCCCGTACCCTTAGGTTTGACACCATGGACTGCGATGCCGATTGCCCCAATAAGAAACCGTCACAGCTTGATAGCCAAGCTACGAAATACAAGATTGAGGAGATTGATTTTGCCTGGTCTGCGCGCAAGGGATAGTCCTCGAAGACAGAGACCGGACTCCGATCAGCGGTCTCTGGTGCCGCTTATTACGTGGCCCATGAACCAGCGGGGACCTACCAATTCTGTTCCAGTGCATATTCCACTGACGGGACCGTTGCACATATAGGATCCAACTACTACGGTGACAAATACGCACCGGATATTCCACCTGCTTGTTGATCAAAATACCACCGCGCTCTTGTTGATGCCAGCTGCAAAAGTACCTCCAGGTATAGCCAGTTATCTTCATGATGCTGATCCTTATACCTTTCGCTGATATATGTCTGGCACCATTAATGTAATTTTGGAGTTTCACCATTTTTTTTGTTTGCTTCATTTTGTTGTTACGTCCCTGTGGTTGGTCATTGTATAAGGCAGGATTATGATACTGTATTTTATCAAGAATATAGATTATAGCTCTTTAAGGAAGTGATCTACAGATTTGGGCCCCTGCGGGTGGCTCACATATATATATATTGACCCGCGGGTGATTTGTATATCATCCTAACCCGGCCCAAACCCAACGGGCTGGGTTGGACAACCTCAAAAATCCGGCCTAACCCGCGGGCCTAATAAGTCTAGAGATATCACTAGTGACTGTCTTATCTATTCTAGAAATAGTAAACACAGGGTCTTGAATACTGTAATGGTAACTTATAGAGAGTATATGGAAGTCTAAGAGATGTGCTATCGGAATGTTCTTAAATGCTAAGGAAGAAAAGAAAGAGGATTCATAGGGTATAAAACAGAATCACAGTTTGTTTTTGTTCAGACCAGAAATTCAGGTTTAAATATATGATTGGTTCTGGTAAAGCGAGGCTGAATCTGGGCAATGTGACTGTCTCAGCCTTTGGTGTCCAAAACACTTTGTCGCCTTGCTTGTCCTAACCACAGTTTGATGAGTACCAACCTTGGAAAGACGGGTTTCATTCTGTTCCTAACCTGCTGTGGTACACATCTGCCAGTCCAATACTTCATTTCCACCTTATCGCCATGGATTCTTGGTCGTCAACCTTTGGAAGCAGTCTTCCTGGAGCCTCGAGGATTATGAGCGAGGCCTCCCAATTTATCGCGAGGGAAAGGGCTTTGCCCGGTTACACGTCATACATCTGCTACGTGCAGAGTCATGATATACATCTTATCCCACAAGCTGATATAGTCATCGGGGACCGAATTGGCTCTGGTGGTTTTATGGTGGTATATAAAGCATCCAGCCCCCGGCACCTTGGCGATACATCGCTTGCTATCAAACGAATCAACATCTCGCTGCCTCAATTGGAGTCAGAAGTAACGCGCTATAAAGCGAGCTTCGAGGCAAGGTAGAGCTCATGTCTCTGGAGCTTAGAGTCCTCTCCAACAGTCTACTCTCTCATCACCCGAATATTGTTCGGTTGCTGGGGGTTTCATGGGAGGAATTATCCATTTATCAGCAGGCAGACGGGGAAAGCGCACCAGTTTCAGGGCCACCTCTGCCATCGATCGCACCCATCCTTGTCCTCGAGGAAGTGGGTAATAAGGTTCGGTTTTGGGTAATTTTTCGTGAGATCGCGTGTTCCCGGGTGCGTGTCAGCCAGCTGCTCACCCCATCTATTGTGCACTCTACGAATCCCAGACCAGAAATGGCGCGAGGTAGCTATCGACTTCATAACTATACTACCAAACTCCAATAGTTGTGAGGATGTGATGGTAATAGACGATTGGCTGGGAAAGGGAGTAATTCTAGTTCCTTGTCCATTCCAGAGACCATTGCCCAGTTACTTGCCTTGAGCCAAGTTTGCGAACACTTTTGCGGACTGCTAGATATCCAGGGACGATTATCAACAGTGTTCCATCCCAAAACCGATGGACAAATTGAACGAATGAATGCCACGACTGCAGAGTATCTCCGAGCTTTCTGCAATCATACGCAAGATAACTGGGCTTCGTTGCTTCCCCTCGCACAGCTCGCGCGGAATGGAAGAGACGCAACAAGCACGGGCGCATCACATTATTCCTTGACCAGGGCTGTAACCTTGAAACCCCAGGTATCGATGGGGTTTATTAATACCAGTTCATCCGAGATAGATCTGGTAGTGTATGACCAGGGGAAAGAGTATGAGCTACCAGAATTGGGTGAAAGGTAAGCAGTATTAGGGGAATCCCGTCCGGAAACGCCGCCAGCATCAAGTTCTACTATCAACTCACCGTCAACAACATTAAAAAGCTGCAAAAAGATGTTTTTAAGGTCCAGAAAAGCATAGCTACCCGTAAAGAGGCCTCTGCTACTGCTACTATTAATGCCACTAAGCTTGAGCGGCCTCTCAACTTCATTTTCCAAGGTAGTCTTACCCAGGCGGAATTGGCTGCCTAGACCACTGCAGGTATAGGTCAGGTTAAGTGATAAGACCACGGGTTTTTGAGTCGGGGACAAGGTGTGCCGGTCTGTATCATTTCGACAAGCTAGTTCTATCACCTTCAAGTCCTTCTAGGTGGTCAGTTTATCAATAGCCTGGTGCACCAAAAAAGGAGCTCACATCATAGGACATCAGAAGCTCACTTCTAGACGATTCGTAGGTAATGTGTATCGTTTGAGCAGATTTAGTAGGCTTCGATCTAAGACCGCTGCATGGGGCACACTTATGTCTTGGAACCTGTACAAGATCGATTGGGTGTTCCATAGCCGTCGCCTAACACCGTTTGATACAGCCTCATATGGAGCAGGGGAATAAAGTGGTTCTTCCTGGTTCTTTCTCTCCGCTGTATTCGTTCCCAATCCTAGAGCCGTCTGTTATTCGACAATCCGTCGCTGACAAGCACTAGTTTCGCGAACGGTAATTGGCATCGAATTTTCATTTTGGCAAGCTCCTGAGAAATATTTGGGGTTCTTGAAGAAGGAAGGGGCGTCGCTTCAAGTGAAGACTGTTGTAGTTCAAAGGAAGATTAAATGTTCTTGATTACTTCCGTAAACCAGAGGGTTTATATACAAGTTAAGCAAGATTGATTCTAGATGGAATTATTCCGTATCTGAAGCTCTATAGTTTATCTGGTCGAGCCTCAATTCACAACAAAGACGATCATGTGATAGAAAAAGCAGCAAAATGTCTTCAGTTCAGTCTTGAAGGCGATGTTGAATATCGGCATCTCTGGGTCAGCCTGACCAATGTCGGTGACAACACAAGAGGGCCCGCTGAGAAGGCGCCCAGTTTTAACTTTTCGCATCCAGGACTGTGACTTAATTTAGCCCTAAAAGGGGAAAAACCATACCAGTCATGCTCACACTAAACCTAATAAATGGTCTACCCATCCCTCAAACCAGTGTGATCGTAAACCAAGCTGTTAATAGTCTAGTGTAGTGGAGCCAACCTTGAATATATTATCTATCATATTTTGTGGCTGAGTGCTAAGACTGAGCTTATTCGTAAACTGGCCCTAAAGTGGTTTAGCGGCACATTCACATTTGATGAACCAACCCCCTTCAATAGCTGGTTACTAACTTATCTATAAATTCGATGGATTCCCTCTCAATCAATAACTGTTGCCAATATCATTGTTTCCGACGCTCTTTCATTTCTTTCTATATTCATTCTTTGACAAGATTTCTGTCCTTACTTTTTTACTATGTACTACCCAGCAGCCCTTCTGTGTTCCTTTGTGGCTGCGGCCGCGGCGGTAGCGCCCCCAAATGGTACTCGGTGTCTTCCATTCCCCTCTTCCATGGAACTTCTCTCTTCGCACTTTGAGCAAAGTGCTCCGCCGTTGGTACAGTCTGCCTTTGGCACGAACTTTATCCAACATAAATGGTCTGAGTGCCCTTCCATTCCTACCGGCCCTTTTTCTCGCCACGCCTGCAATTGGTTTATCATAGAACAAACGAGACTAACCAGAATTTATAGGAACTCGAACATGTCCCATATTACCACTGGTCATATCTACAATTCCCCTGAACAGGGTAAAGTCCGTGTTGACCAAGCTCACGAGGGCACTCTGGCATCCTCTCTCTTTAACTACGGCAATGTTTCCGAAAATGGCTTGGTTGACAATACCATGGTCTCTTTCACTGAAGACTTCAACAAGCCGGAGGTTTTCCATGGTTATGTTCATCAAAACTTCCCTCTCTGGACAAATGACGTACTGGTCCAAAACAAGGCTGTGTTTGGTGGGCTAGTCGAAAGAGATTTTGTCAGCGGTAAAGTTGCTTCTGTAAGCCTCTAATGATATTTCGTCTCCGTTCCCTACTTACGATAAACATTTCAGTGGGATATCATGTACCAGGGAGCTGTCCCTGTCACCATTTTTGTGAATTCATGCAACGTCATTGTTGGATATGACTACTTTTCACCAGAATTGAGGACCAGGGTTGTTACTATGTATTTCAACACACAGATTGGACCTGTCACCCCGGACGCCTTTATTGCTTTTTCTGCCTTGCCATCATAAAGATACGTCTATTCAGGTCCTTGTATTGGACAAAAGGGTGCTGTTTGAGGCTCATCGTCTGGAACTTTTCATTTGAACTTGACTGGTCCTCACAGCAGATCATTATGCAACTGCATTGTCTAGGCGGCTTCAAGTTTATAGAGATATGTATAGATAAGATCTAGATAAGATCCAATTTCAACCATTAGCACACTGCATCCATCTATTTGACGTGTCAAGAATCACCAAGTTCCTGCGCAGAGGTTTTTTGTTGTGCAACTTGTTGGTATAGGTACCTAATACGGGTAGTCGATCTAGCGGATGAGATAGCTGGGCGAGGCAGATACCGGTACGGAACATAGATATCCCGGTACCAACAGAAGTGTGACCCCTGCATTATGGTACTGTAACTATGTTTCCAGATTTAGCTTTGGTACCCACAGGCAATGAAAAGGTTGACTTTTCGGCCTTTAGCCTCTGAGACTTCGCGACAATTCCATGCCCATGTAGTCACTGATTCTTAAGATGACTGAAATTCTCCCCCGAAGGACTAGGGCGAGCAAACCGAAAGTTAAAAGTGGCTGCCTAACATGCAAGTCAGTGGTTTCCCCATCAAAATAAAAAAGTAGTGCAGTGATTAAGCCATTCTAATACGATGCGTTAACCAGAGAGAGGCATGTCAAGTGCGACGAGGGAAAACCACAATGTACAAGGTGTATTTCGTCCGGTCGGAAGTGCGACGGATATCTTGATCCTTTTCGACAACAATCGTTCAACGACAGGGAAAGACCTTCTGTCTACTTGGAGATGAACCCACATACCGCGCCTGACCGTCGCCACGCTCTAAACTTCCGCCAGTACGTCGCCTTTCAGGTTTCCAGTCCTTTACACCGTGAAATTTGGACGCAAACTATTCCCCTGCTGAGCGATTCCTTGCCGGCTGTCCGCTATGCCATGCTGGCACTTAGCTCTCAATATGATATTCTGGTCAATAAGAAGGGTATTTCGTATTCTTACCTCGCGAAGGACAAAGTTTCCCAGTACTCAAGTCAGCAATATGGAAAAGCCATCAAGAGAATCATTCGGATATTGGACAACCAAGCGAACTTCCGTGAGACACTTTCAGAAATACTGATGACTTGCCTCCTTCTCGTCTCATATGAGTTACTTCGTGGCTGTGGAACTTCAGCTTTGACACATCTGGATGGTGCAATATACCTCTGTTCTTTACCGGCAGTACGTTCAAGAAACTTCACGTTAGGGTCTCTCAGTTCCGCAGATACTGTGTTGACCGCTATGGACTCGATTGAAAGAGCCTTTCTCGAGCTGGAATTACAAGCAGCGGCTTTTGTAGGAGCCAGAATCCCACGCTTGGTTTTATCAAGACCGTATCGACCCACGAATTCTCCTTGTTCTTCACTGATGGAGGCACGGGATTCTTTATGCGCAATAGAGGTCCGTGTGTTCCAATTTATCCGCCACGTGGCGACGAAATGGAAGTACTACAAGCCAAAACCAATGTCACCGATAGAAGATTTTCAATCCGATCTCTGCGGGCTCAACTCTGCAATTGATGAGCGAAATAACCTCCTAGGGGATCTTCAGGAATGGGAATCTAGCTTTGAGGCTTTCATCAAAGAAATCAGTCCCTCTAACTTGTCTAGCTCACGTCATTTTGCTTCCGATTGCCACCGAATTGAGACCAACTCGACCCTTTTACTATCGTTCCTTACAACATTTATCATGCTTTCTACATCGCTGGAACAAGAGGAAGCAACGTATGACCTCTTCTTTGTAAAATTTACAAAGATTGTCACCCTGGCAGAAGAGATACTCGCCCGGAGGTTTCTGAAGGGGTGTCCTTCCAACTGCTCAGGTTGGGAGCGTAAAAGCTTTGATTGCTCACTATTTCAACTCGATATGTGTGTAATATTTCCTCTTTATTTCACTGCTTTGAAGTGTCGGGATCACCGTACAAGAGTACATTCGCTCAGCCTGCTAAGGCGCAGTGGTAGGGAAGGCGCCTGGGATGGCGAACTAATGGCACTTGTGGCCGAACGTGTTATCATCTGTGAAGAAGCCACAGCACGGGTTCTGTACAATCCTAGATTTGATGAAGGGAAATGTTTCGAGGATTCAATCCAGGGACCTGAGACTATTCCTGAGTTTGCCCGTGTGCATGGCACTAGTATTGATCTGGACAGGGGTCGGATAAAGCTGAGTTGCAGCAGAAGAATACCACTTATCGGGGACGCGACTCGCTGGGAACATCTGAAATTCACTTTGTTGCCACGCGCATCGGACATTTCCTGAAAGCCTTACACGGAGAGTGCGGCAGAATTCTTTCTGTTTAGAAGTGGCCAAGCATTGATCTACCTAAATATGCTAGGGTATCTCTATCGATTTCAAGGGGAGATCAGGAAGTAATGGCACTTGGTTCTTAGGTAAGAGAAGGGGGTCAACGGGGAGAAGCTAAGAGTCGATTTAACAAAGTCACTTCTGGTCCTCAGAGAGCAGCCATTCCAAAGTTGTAGCCTGGCATGGCGTCCATACATCATTGGAAAAATATCCTATTCTATGGAGTAAATGAGACTCGAGGAAGACCGAAAGTTATGGATTGACTGACTAAGTATAGACACGTTGCCGACTACTACAGGCCGGTCTGTGTGGCAATATCGCATATTTATTCTCAATAGCCATGATAGTCATCTTACGCCTCAATTTGATCAGATTTGCTCAGAGATTGATTGATATTGTACCAATCTACATGCCTGCTCACGCTTCTTATAAATTTCGGCCGCTTGATATTATCTGCTTTTCACCTCTAAGAAGGGTGTACGGAAAACCAGTTAAATTTAAAATGCGCTGTGGATTCAATCATATTGATAAAGATAATTTTTAATCAGACTATCCTAAGGCCCGCACGCTGGCCTTTACTAGCAGCAATATCTATAGCGCTTTTTGGCAACTGGATTAGTTCTTTTCAATCCTGAGCAGATTCTTCATCAAGTGGAGAGAGGTCTCCTGCAACGGAACCACATCGTCAACAAACATACGGCGACCAAGTCCAAACGGAAAGATACGCTGCTCGCTGTCTCTTCCCCGCCGCTGTTACGGCCAGCGTAGTCACGCCGAGAGTGACGAGCCATGATTCAAGGTGAGGAACAGAGCCTTGATAAGGAGATAGATTGCTGTAACCTGAGGCTCGACCAGGTAAAGTATAGAGCTTCAGATACGGAATAATTCCATGTAGAATCAATCTTGATGTTCATCTTGTATATAAACCCTCTGGTTTACGGAAGTAATCAAGAACAATTAATCTTCCTTTGAATTACAACATAGATATACCGCAAGGATCAGAATACCAAGAGAGGACTATCCCTGGTGCTGAGAGAGCGGTTTGAAGATAAGTGATGGAGGGAGATAGGGGAAGGAGATAAAGGAGTCAGCTCTTTGTGAAAAAGGGCGACCACCAGGAAGCGGTTACTTCCGGAAAAAGGCCAATTTCGGCTCCCTCGGCGTATATAGCGTTATTGTTGAACCGTCTTCACAAAGAATAGGTGTGAGGAAGCTAATATGAAAGGGGAAAAAGAAAGATCAAAATAATATTTCTTGGTGTTTGTCTATCGCGAAGGAATGACAGGGTGATAGTACAGTAGGCGGATAGGCGGATACCCCAACTAGCCCAAAACCGGACAAACCTCGGTCTAGACTGTATGAGAATGAATCTTATTAGTAGTGGAATTTCCATTTAGGCCCAGCTGTTCTGGATTGGCGTTTTCCCGGCCCTCATATGCTTTAGTTTCCAAACACACCTCCCATGTTTCCTGATCGGGAACTGCTGCCTATCACCGCCGCGCCTTGCCGCTTGTACCTTGGTCTTCCCTCAGGGCCCAGTGAGCAAGTCAAGTGGCCTTGATAAGCCTGGGGTGAGTGGCTTACCCCATCTATTATGCACTCACCCAAGCTCACCCAAGGTTGTGTGACAGTAAAGCAGCTCACCTGCTAGCTCCCCGGGCGGCAGCCACCCGACTTCTGGCCGCGTTTAAGCCAACTGAGTAAGCTCAGTCAAAGGACAGGGGTGCCCTCTGGGGCTCACTGCTTTACGGGTGAGCGACGCTAAGTTGTAGGGTGAGCTGGGTGAGCTGGGTGAGCTAGATGATTTAGTACAGGCTCAATCGCACATTAAGCTATCCTAGTATCTCTATTATATAAAATAAATAGGGAGGATATCATTTGCACTTCGTCAAAAAATTTCTTCTCTCTTTAAATCTTTTCATTACTTTGCCCTGGTACTATTATCTATATCTACCAATATCACATAATATCATGTCAGATTTATCTAAAGTAGAGTAATAATAACAAAAGTTAGAGAAGCTTCACAAGCTCAGTGAGTTACGCAGCTTCACTGAAGAGTATTAAAAAGAGCAGAGAAATAAAGAAAACAGGATTTATTATAAGTAACAGGCTTCAGCTACTAATCAAAGATATAACCTGGCCATTGAAAGATAGAAGATATAAATATATTTACTCTCTATTCCTTGCATAAATAACTAATCATCACAGGTGGATGTTGTCCTGAAACAAATCTGAAGACTGATACTTTATAAAGGAGAAACCTAGACTTGTTAGGCCCAGCCCACGAAACCCGGCATGGGCCGGGTTACTTCCCTGGGTGGCCCACCGATCAACGGGTTAGCCTGCGGGTTGCCAAGACAAAAATACTGTAAATATATTATTTACCTATAGTAATATAAATAAATTACTGTATCATATAAAGAATGTAAATCATTACTACAGTAGGAAGGGATCTATAGCTGTGGGCTCCCGCAGGTGGTTCACATATATATATCTTGACCCGTGGATGGTTTGTATATCATCTTAACCCGGCCTAAACCCAACGGGCTGGGTTGAACAACCTCAAAAACCCGGCCCAACTCGCGGGCGTAACAAGTCTATTCACACCCGTATAGACTACTCACTACATTAGTACTAGATGAATCCGCTACAGAATGTTCACAAGCGAAACCTACACTATATTATCTATTGCTCTTATTTATAAACTACACGGAGACACTTTCACTCGCGCGTCTCTACTTTACACAAAGGCTTCTCTGGTTCAGGAGTCAACGATCCAATTCAGAACTATAGAAGTCAATGATCAGGGCCCGCCCTAGCTCAGTGTTCCACAGAATATTGTCCAGCTGGAGATCCTGATGCAAGACACCTAGGGAACAAATCTCATTCTTGGATTTCGAGAACTCACTTCCGAATGCCTTGTTATACTGAATTTTGCTGATAGGCTCGCTTCCCCAAGCCATAAGTAGCATGTGGCGAATCTCCCCAGCCCCGTGTAGAAAGTAGATCATGGCCAAGTCAATTACTCCGAGAACACAGGAACTGCCGAACCCTGTGCTCGAGAAAGTATACAGTTAAATAACTGCTTCACGCGACACCTCATTCCAGAGTTGAGATGTTGTTCCTTTACCGACAATAGTACTTGTCTTATTGCTGTTTGAGCAGATGCAGCAGCCGTTAGCACAGATGAGGTGCCTATGGTCAAGTTGTCCTTGACAGTGATATCACATTCGAGCAGTAACCGTTCAAGCTATCACTGTTGCAGGCCAAGTGACACCGTTGATTTACAACCCGACCATAAATTCCCCGGTCGCCTTTTTGCCTCCGTGTTTCCTTTAGGAAATAGTGTGTTAACAGACATTTTTTAGTCATTTCGGTGACCTTCATATATCTGTATCTATGCCTTCAGTCGAAGTTGGGACTATTGGCGGTGGCACAATTCTTGAAGGACAGTCTGCTAATCTCGATAAACTCGGTGTGCGTGGTCCTCACCCGACCAGCCCTGGTGATAATGCTCGTCAGTTCGCACGTATTGTCGCTGCGGCCACTCTGGCAGGGGAGTTGAACTTGTGCTCCGCACTTGCTGCTGGCCACCTTGTCAGGGTATATATGGCGTATAACGGCAGTGCTCTCCAACAGTCATCTAAGCCAACAAATTGTCAAGAAGTATCTGAATCATCTCTTGGTTGCCTATTTTGCAGCAATACTTAAAAGGCTCCATCATCAGAAGTGGCATTAACATTGGCATGATTTTTAAGTGATAGAAATGACGTTCTTGTCTCCCCTTCTAAGCTTACAGAAGGGCCGACGATCCGTTATGATGCGAACTGCATCTGTAAAGGATATGAATAACCTGGTGATAAGCCATTGTTCAGAGCTGTGCCTCAAGCATGTATTTGGCTAGGATTTGGTAGTGTTGTAGATTCTCATTGCGGCATACCCCTGCTTTTTGGCTTCAAAATCACGCTCCAAACGCACAAGATCACTGCTATTTTTACCCAAGTAGCTAACGGGACCATTACCCGATTTACCCTTTTTATACGGTTGAAGATATTCTTTTTCCACTTTTCCCTGTGTAGGTTGAGGCGAAACACATATTTGTTGAGCTGGCCAGATCCAAGTTCAACCGAGCACTTGTCCGACCATATAATTTTATCCCAATCGCTGTCTGTACAGACTTTGTATTTAAAGCCCATCTATACGATAGCTTAGCTACTTCCTCTGTTAATATCGGACGCTTTTGCGTACGCCAAGTATCATATCATGACTCCTTAAATATGTGGTACAGTGTAGCGAGAGGTTTGGAAACGAAGTATAACTTGGATCTCTTGGTTGTGGTAAATGGATTTTCTTTGACCTCCAATTTCCCGAACAAACCGCAGGCTCCTCAGTTTGTGTACTGGAAACTTCGTATTGAGCTGGACACTGGTTCTACATCAAAACGGTTGTTAGATTCTGGCAGTTCTGGTGTGCATGAACTTAGCTTCAATGAACCTGGTCAAGGCTCTATGCAGGAGTTGCACTGTATGCTTGACGAGTCAGAAGGGCAGCCACATGGAACTACTTCGTCTTATTCTCACCTTGAAACTCCAGGGCCAAATGACGCCTCTAGCATTTCGAGTTCTCCGGTTATGACAGATACCAGTCCGATCGTGCTCCCAGTAGATCCCCAGATCCTTGGCGACAGCGCAGATTTTCAAATTATCGGCTACGATATACAACCACCCCTAAGTATGAAATATTGGAGCAGGCAGGAACTCTCAAACACAACCTAGGTTTAATTCCAGCTCTAGAGCTCCTAGATCTAACCTACGAGAAGACATGAAATTCCCGTATAAAAGATTGCGTCATATAGCCCACGTTTACAAGTTGAGTATAACCTTAAAGTTTATGGCCCTCCCACTCCTAAACTTATGTTGCATCAAGCCCGGCTCCACTCGGTATACATACGTATTCAAGCAGTCACTGATGTTGTATTGAGTTTCTGTCCAATTTAAATAGATGAGCGAGCCTACCTGGACAAGTCCATTGGTAAAAGCTACCTACACCCAACTTTATAGGCCAGCAGCCCTTTTAACCAATCAACATGCCACCAGCCCTGGCCACATCTATAGTATCCAATAGACAACGAGCGCTCTTCGAGACAACTAAACGGGTTCTTGCCAGCGCTGTGAATGATGGATTAGCCAGAGCAACGATCGAGGAATCTGCAAGTGTAAGCCTGTCATTATGTTTGCGTAATCAAGCCACGACCAACTATGGCGACACTTGGATCAAATGTGGTATCCGAGCGGATTCCTACGTCGAAACGGATGGTGGTAAGGTTATTGGATTCATCCGGGCAGATGACCTGCTCGCTCCTGTGCTTATCCGGTGCATCGAAGGCGGGGTATCTGAGGAGCTGGATCCGGGTGTGATTTGTCGCATCATTTGTCTCTGGGGACCTCAACAGTATTCGAGCGGCGCAGTAGAGTCCCTCATGAAAGAAGTACAGAATTCCGCGGATAATCAAGGTGAGGCATTAGCCCCTTTCCTGTCAAGCCTAAAACTGAGTTGAGGAAGGGAAATGGCTGGAAATCGCAACTACGCTACCAACGCTGCATCTCAAGTCTTCACTGACCGATTGGGAGCGATCAGTTGTGTTTGGACATCCTACACATCCGGTACGGCTTTACATTCGTCTTGAATAGCAACAATCTGGAAATTAACCCAAATAAGTTACACCGAACATGTCTTGCCCAATCACCGCTGAAGGCCGTGATGCCTGATGATATCCCAGAGCTACTGCGACCTGAACTATCGTTCCTCTCCGTGACAAGGTCGCAGATGAAGGCATTTGGACCCTTTGAGAAGCTGCTGGAGCCTCTTCTAAAATCTCTTCGTGTTGCCAAGCCTGAATCACCGGACTTAATCGTCGTACCGTGTTTCTCTCGCCAGCTCCCAAATATTATGCCACTGTTCCCCGACGCGCGCCAGCTTCGAGCCGTGCAAAACTGCTGCCAAGCACTAGTCTCAATACGTACTCTATCTTTCGCACCTGAAGTGGACTTTCCTTTTCATCTAAAGCTCTCGTTGAATTGTCAAATTACATCGGGTCCGAGAACTATTACTCCCTGGAGTGCGGCTCTAGGCCCTGTACTCAGTAAGGCGTTGGAGGGCTTACTTCCACCTAATTTGTGGGTATTTGAAGAAGTAGCGTCTATCACAGGTGGCCAGGATGACTTCGCTAAAGCGCGTCATCTAACATGCATTATACGACAAAGCTTGGAGCAGCAAGCAGAGAATCTTGGACAGGCGCTTATCCCAGTTACCGGACTATACCAGAAACCTCTCCAAGATGACCGAACATACATGGAGATCATGTTCGGGCTGGATGACTTGCCGAAAAGGCAAACCTGGTTTAGAAGGTGAACTCCCTCTACCCCCTGTATCACGCAATAACATCTTCCTCTATGATCTAATTTGATGGTTATTACAAAACAGGTACCTTGCTCAGCTGTTCTCCCTGTTTCTGCCCCCATTAGCCCGCTATGGAATTGGTTTTGAAAGCCATAGCCAAAATACTCTTGTCCGTATCGACATCAAGGCAAAAGAGGTAGTTGGGTTCGCTGTTCGAGATTTTGGAGGAATAAGGGTTCATCATCCTACTTTTCGTCGTTCTGGCCGTGATCTCGGTGCGATCCCTGCGGGTGCTAGTACTATTACTGATGATTTGCATGCCGTGTGGCATAAAGTGCACCATGCTCTTCTCCAGGTACACGTTGGCCATCTGTTGTACATGTTGGGCCTAGAATCAAATGGAGGTTGGCCCATTGTTCGTGAAGAATTAAGGAAAGCGTTGAATCCGTCTGCAGACCCAGGTGGGAGGATGGTGTATGATTTTTTCATGCAGGTGACAATGCCATTTAAGTGTTTTATGGAGATGCGGCTGCAGGGCCTTTATCGCGATGTATGCCTCCCTATATTGTAACAGAAGTATACGGCTGACGTTGCGCAGTACTATCAGAGAGAGTTGCCGAATATTCTTCTCCGGAGCGCATGATGCTGGGAGGTCACTGTGAGTCTGTGACTAGGGTAAGTGCTTCTCTTGTTCCATAAAATTATGAGTTATAGGAGGGTTTCACTAAGTACAAAGCCCATACAGGTACTTGGTTGTCTTTTTATCTCAAATACTATGTAAATCATGTTTTAATAGTTTAATTATATTTTATTCAAACAATACAAATAATCTAGTAATAACGAGGATATTTAGTTGCATAGATTTTACTAAAATTCATTTTCTTCATAGGAACAAAAATCTATTTTCTGCCCTCACGCCGATTTCAATCTTAACAAGTCCAGAAACTCAATGCAACCTCAGTGAGTGAATGACTCATAGATTGAGCAGAATAGGACTTAGTACAACACAAATTTGAGTTGAATTCAGCTAAACGTTAAAATACGGAGCTGGGATACTATTAAACTATGGAAGGCGTCCTTCAGCTAAAATTAGGTTTGTAGAGAGCGCGTTGCTTTGGTTGGGTACTCCCAGGAATGCAACATCACGGATGAAACTACCGTAAAACGTAGATTCCATCTAGCTTTCAATTAGCCCGACCAAATTTATCAGTAGATAATCTAATAGTATCGGGGTAATGGACACATACTTCCATCAGTTGACTCACATACAGACAGTTTACTTCCATATCCTGAATATGGTGTCCTAGGCCTAGAAGCTATTTTTAAGTTGTGTCGACAGCTTGTTACTCTCTGGTGGTATTGAAGGAAAAGCAACATAGCATCAACAGCAGTCATGACGATGGGTTCGAGGCGAGGTGACGTAGCGGCTCAACTGCGAGGAAATCTATTATAAGGGAAAGGCTGTATCAGAATCACCTAACAATCTCACATACCAGCTCATATATCGGAAAAAGATTCATCAAGGCAATCGCATTGAATTTAGTTTCCTGCCAAATCATACGCAAATCACGCGTACTCAATGACTAGTTTCTTGTAAGTAGTTATCTAAGTCTTATTCTTCACTTTACCTACTCTTATTGCTCATAAAGGGATGAAAAGTATGACTTTTCAAAATATGCTGAACATCGTCCTTCACACCCCACAGCTGTGTTTGACACAATTTTGGCTTATCACCAAGCCACGTACGAATTATGCGTTGACCTGGGCTCCGGCCACGGAGCTGCAGCTCGAGCGCTAGCCAGGCATTTCAGCTTAGTTTTAGGAGTTGATCCCTCTGACGGCATGTTAAAGGAAGCCAGGGCACGGACAGACTTCGATAATATCCAATATTGTCAATCCAAAGCAGAGGATCTCTCCCTAATCACGCCGCGCACAGTTGACTTGGTCATATCCTGTCAGGCAGCACATTGGTTTGATCCTGATCAGCTGTGGAAGGAGATGGTACGAATAGTTCGGCCTGGGGGCACTGTTGCTTTTTGGAACTGGGGACAATATGTTTTGGTTGGACATCCTCACGCTGATCAGGCGCTGAGACGGTTCTCTGCTCAGTGTCTGACGTCGTACTGGCCTCAGCCAGGAAAGGCGGTTTGGGACGACTGGATGCGACCAATAGAATGCCGGGATCTCTCTAATTGGGAAGATATAAGGAGGTTAGAGTACGAGCCTACTGTTGAAGCTCCTGCATCAGGGACGGGAGGAGGAATACGCATGCATATACCACAAACCCTTAACAGACTGGAGGGATTGCTGCGGACGTGGAGTGCTGTCCATGAATGGCGCAGGGCACACCCTCAGGCTCTACCAGTGAATAAGGGCGGTAACGGAGATATTGTTGATACCCTGATGCAAGAGATGGTTGAGGTTGAAGAAGAGTGGCGTGAGTATACCGCGTCCGGGGGTAATTGGCGGGATATTAAGCTAGACATAGAAACGCGAAGCATTCTCCTAATGGCTAGAAGGAAATAAGGACACTTTTAGATACAATGATATATATCTCGTCTGATTTTGGTTTTCGTTTCTTATTCTTTTCCTTTTTTCCCTTTTTTTTTTTTTTTTGCCACGCGAGACGTCCACTAAGATCTCCAGTCGGATAGAGCACGCCAAATGTGCGAATATATTGTTGCACTTTGCCTTTCATGTTCACCAGATGTATAAATTTCGAGAATGAGAAGTAGATATCCTTCTTCACGTCCTTATTAGTAGTCACATCTAGGCCATATAACATAGAGTATCAAAACTGCTGTCAGAGCCTATGGGAGCCTAAGGCAGCAGCCACGTGACCTGACCACAACACCAAGGAATATCTCTGTAGAGTAGATTTAGACCTTAAGACAATCAATCCTGTTGTGATCTCAGGGGAAAGATGGGCAGAATGATGCTGTATCAGCTACACGTACGTAGCCTACTGAGGACCGGATGCCATTCGGATAGATACTCAATTTTATGGACGACTATCTCAACTATCTTGAGCGCTTCTTCTTCCTACTAATGGGTAAAGCCTTCAGGGGTTGAGGAGTTGCTGATCCGGCCAAGCCGCTATAGCGATTACGTGTCCCGTATAGATTCATATCAAATCCCATACACGTGAGCTACACCAGCTCCATCAACTGCTTATCAAAATTCTACAATCTTGTATTAGCCGCGAAAGAAAGGAAATATCCCGCGTCAGGTACGCCTTATGCGACAGGTGCCAGCCGGTGCGGCCTAAGGCGGGACAGACACTCTTACCGGTTGCAGCATTGTTCTTTCTAACTCTGCGATAATTCCTCCTAGATATGTGCAATGGTCCTGCGTTTGGTTGTAGGTAACCTGGCTTTCCTTTAGCCTTAGCTCCAATTTATCGAGACGTCTCTTTGATTTCTCTTCCCATTCTAGGCGCTTATTTGCCATACTGCAGATAGCTCGAAGCTCGTTCTCAAACCCAGGCTCCTTCAATTATTAGCAATTGTAACCCATGTCCAAAACTGACCGACTTTACCGGAACTTGGGACATTGCACTGGAGTAAATGGGGTATTAAGTGTGTTCAGCCTCTGATACGATGTATCAGGCTATCAGAACTCCAGATCAAAGGTCAAACTGGCGAGTATCCTTCCAACTTATACTCCTAGTATAAATCTCAAAAAAAAATTCTTCTAAAACTCTGTTTCCGTAAAATGGCATAACTATATGGTCGAGTTTGACAGCTATGTTCTTGGTGGAGATTTGCAAAGAAATACGTTAGGTACACACTGCGAGGCCTCAAGATCGGTATAAATACACAACGTGGCCATTTCCCTATATCTAGTTAGGGCTGATCGCCGTTGTTCAAGTGTGCTTCGCCCGAACCCGGAACAATCGACCAAGTCTCCGCAGTGAAAAGCAAATGCCGGCTCCTCCTCATACTCTCAGGATCAACGAATACCTTCATTGCCACAGAGTTTGTCCCTATATTGAAAACGCGAAATATGATATAGATCCTCTCTGACCCCCCGGTCCCTGATGCGTCTTCAGAAGACGATTGCATCTGTTTTAAGTTAGCAGCATATACTTTCCCCCTCTACATGCTATACGTACCCGCTCGTATTGGTACTTGCTCATGTAAAAGGGCGTTTCGCAGGAGGAGGTAGTTGATTTGACTTCCAGGTAAAAACGAGGTCGCTTCCCCGCCCATAATTCGGAACTTAAGTAGCCTTTTGCTATTAGGAAGGAGGTCATGATACCTTCGCTGTCAGTATATACAAGGTCGGCTGTCTCACGCCCACACCATGGTTGCAAGTCGATGTAGTCCTCGTGAAGTTGAATGTACTGGCGGATGGTGCTCTGCCAGTTTTCTCTGGAGAATCCTGGTAGATTTGGGCTGAGACGGGATAGGACTTCGAATACCTGCGGATGAATTAGTCTATCTTCTTGTTTACATCGTTATGTCTGAGGCTTTCATGCTGATACTCACAAATAGTTCACCTGCCGCACCTATTCGTTTGTCTCGCTCGAGCTTCTCTAGCGAACGAAGGTGGCCGGTATTGTCGCCTTGTTCGCGGAGATGCAGGTTCTGGAACTCACCGAGGAGTGATGTATCGATAGAGTCCCGAGTGGGAAAGATAAACTGGCGCGCAGCTGAGACAACCTTGTCTAAGATGGACCGATATTCTATATCTACGGGCGCAGCATTATATGCGGGCCTGGGGGTCGTCAGCAGAGAGGAGGGTGGAAAGCTCCAGAAATTAGGCCTGGTCCTTGGCGATGGCATAGTTTCTCCTCCGATTTCACCCGACACGACTGATGGCGTAGGAAAGGTTGTACTGGGTGTATTTGATTCTGTGCCGAATTGGTTGCTATAGCCAGATGCTGCGTCGCCACTGACCTCTTCCGCCTGACGGTCGTCGTTACTGGTTGTCAGGTCGGTATCGTCCTCTTCAGCAACCTCTTCGGTCTCAATACTCACAACCCCCGCTCGATCAAGGGTAGCGGCGACATAGGGAAGTGGCACTTGTAACACCTTCTCCATCACGTCCAACGCTCTGTCAGGAAAAGGCGCGCATATTCTTGTGGTCGGCTCTGTCATGATCCATTCTAGAAGAGCTTTTGGAATTCGGTCCACAAAGCATAGACATTGTGCCTTTTCATCTCGTGGCACGTATATTGTCAGGTCAGTATCAGCTTCATGCAGATGTAATTCACTTCTCGACACTTCCACCAAGATATCTTTTCCGTCCTGGTTTAGATGCAATTCAGAGCTAATCCCGTCCGTGGCACAGACCTTGATTTTTCTAAGAAGCTCATAAAAGGTATCCTCACTCTTTAGCATTCTGGGGCTATTGTAATGTGCAGCGATGCTGTTTTCTGCCATTAGCTTGTTCCTTCATGTTTGATGAATTAACGTACCGCAGCAAGCCATACGCTCTGAGAGCTATATTTCGATCTTTTGACACCAGAGATTGATGGGCACCATTGCTCAACCTAGAAATCTCTTTGACAGAAACGGACAAATAACGTCGCTCAAGTCCAGCCCAGTTCAAAAAGGGCGCCAGTCGATGTATGTCATTGACACTAAAGTCGAGAAAGTGGGCCTTTCCAGCAAAGTAGTCGTACAGGTGTTTACGATCCGCTATTGAGAATGCTTCGTCGCAGCTGCGGAGTAGGATCTGGCCATTGAGATCCCGCACGGGAAACACTTTCGCATCCCGGATCGACTGACTATCTGGCACTTCTTCGTCTGTTTGGAGATGCTTGTTTAGCAGCCAAATAGTCTCCTTGACTTCCTCAATAGACGCAGACGTGCTTCCCTGGTCGACTAATTTCGTAATCACCATCTCAAGCGTTAAGGTTTGTACGCCAATTATGTCAACAAAGAACTCCTCCAGACCTTCGTATTCGTCGTTCAAGGCTACCATCCCGTCGATGTTTGTGGCTTTTGACCATAGACATTGCGAAGGCTTGTACCAACCCGATGAGCCATCCTCGTTCTGGTGGTAGATAAGGCTATATTTATAAAATGATTCCCTGCAGGTCCTTCATCAGCCACGTATTTCTTGTATTGTGGCGGAACGTTCAAAGAGCCTACCGGATATATTCAACGTCTTCTGAGGTCTTCTGCGGCAATAGCCTAGTTAATGTATGGTATAGGCTGCAAATTTCGCCATCTTCCTCCATTATGTTCTCCTGGCTATACAGCACCAGCTCCTCTAAGACGTCCATCGCATCAACATTGCGAATCCATAGGATATCTTTAAAAAGTCGAGCGACGAAGTCGGTATCGGGAATGTCGCCATAGAGTTTCTGAAGAGGGTGGACGTTCCAAATATGCTCTGGGGATTCCCATATGCAACATTTCGGGGCATCCCACCTTACATAGTGCTTAGGGTTGTTGGCCGGACGCGGAATATAAACGAGGCGATACTTATCAAACGCGTCTCTGCAATTGACGTTAGCCTCGTCATTGCCTAGAAAGATTGAGGTTACACCATCGTACCGGATCATTTTCCGTGTGATATCCGGAGTTGCGGACTCCCGCCATCTCGTGTATAGCCGATCATAGAGATCAATGACTCGTCCTATATCCTGAAGCGGAGAAGGGCCTGGGTTTGCTTCTTTGATATAACGCAGGACGACGAAGATGAACTCAATGTCTGACTTGGGATACCCGAACCCTAGGGCCTTGGAGACAATAGATATGTCTGAAAGGCGTGTTTGATTCTCTGCCACGACGGAGGAATCCAGCCACGGGAAAAACTCACCATCATGGAGAAATTGCTTCGCATACTCTAGATGTTCGGTGCAAACGTATGTTTCACCAATGGGGTGCTCCCTGCCATCCTCACAGGGGACCTTGACTGTCAAGAGCTTTTTGACCAAAGCTGGATCGGCCAGAACTTTGTCTCCTCCACTGAGCCAGTAACGTAATAGAAAACCAAGAAATTTCGCTGGCAGGGCTTTGCCAACGTGCGCGCATTCTATACTGAGGCTGCCGTCCTCAACCAAGGGGATCTCATCGCGGATGTTGAGCACTTGTTGTAGCCATTTTTGCCAGGTGCGACTTTCCCCTTCAGGCGTCTCTGGAGTGTTTTTGTTGATGTATTCTGGGTGGAGGATGTAACTATGTCCGGAGTAATCGGACTCAGGCTGTAGTAGCTGCTGGGCCCCGTACTCGTCATGGCTGGGGAAGTACAACCTGCTTGCCTGTATTGATCGCCAATAGCCTCGATGATCGCAGACGGATGAATTCTTGTAATATGCATATCGATCCGTGTCTGGGTCAAGGTGAGCGGTCTGGTAGAGGAAAGCTAGGTGTTTTCGAGAAGTCCCTAGATCTGGAATATTTTTGTTAAGAGAATTAAGTACCCAACGACGCACATCAGGCACCTCAGCCTCTTTAACCCCCATGAGGCGGAAGAGCGCCTTTCGCCTTGGGTTGAGTTCTGCTGACGGCTCTACTAGGCATACGCCTGTTGTGGATGGAATCTTATATCTCGCGATGAAGGAAAAATATATACTAGAGTTCGAGGCTGATATGGAGGTCCAAGCTCCACCCACGAGCGGAATGATCTTAAGCCTTCTAATTCTGGTAGACCACTTGGGACAGGCTTCAATTAAGATGTCCGCGACACGAGTATGCCAATCATCAGATGTGTCGGGGGCGTGCATTCTAGATCCAGAGCCTTGATCCAGGTCTTGTTCAAGCCTCACAAGAAAGTCGGAGAACTCCATCCAGCAAAGGCCATAGCCTTTCAAGAGATCCAGATCCCGGGCTTTATATTCGGGGGCGAGATATTGTTCATCCTGTAGGTCGGGAAGTAAACACTCCCAACTCCTGTCGAGATAGCGTGATCCGGTCCGCAGCATGAATGAGATCCCGCGTGTTCGGCTATGTGTTCTGGTCCACAACATTGCTTCTCCAAGAAGGAAGAAGAAAATATTGTTTACCAACTTGCCCCAGAAGCGATCTTGAGACATCTTTGCAATCTCTGGCAAGAATCGCATCCATGTGTAGCGAATGGATGAATGCTGGGCAATACTTAGTTTAGATAATGCCTGGACAAAGGCGCTTGCAATGAAGGGTATTAGAGCGGCATTGCGAGCAGATGAACGAACAATATCCTGACGACTCGCATCCGTGACAAAGTCGGCTTGGATCAAGAACTAATTCATGTTAACATTCACTGCTTGCACAGACCAACCATGATTCACTCACATAGAATCCCATTTTCCGAATGGGGAGGAAGGCATAGACGTCTTGTACCTCGATGATCGGCGTAAAGTCCGGGCACAAAGGAAGAGCAACGACCACGTCTGATGTAGCGTAGGCGTTGCTCTCTATTTCACTCTGTGTGTAGGTGCGGTTTTCGCTCTTGGGAAGGTGGCATGCTTTTTCAGTTGCGATATAGTAATCTTGGCTTGTTTCTTGAACATTGCTGCCTTCAACAGTTCGCTGTCGAAGCGTGGTCTGCCGGTCGCCATGTCCAGGCTCTCGAGTAAATATCGTCGAAGAAGTCTCTTCGCCGCGATCACTATGGATTTTCACTTCGATCCGCCGAAGGTTCTTCATGAATAGAAGGAATGTAGCCTGGAGCTCTCGAAATTGCTCTAGTGTGGTCTCGTATTGTCGAGAGAAGCTTTCATCTGTGCTAGGTTCATGCAAATACAGAGTGATCCGTGTGAGGTGGGGCTCAGGGATCTGCTCAGGCTCTTCCCAGACGGGAGATATCATTCCCATCCCGGAATCGCCAGGTCGGTGATTGAACGAGAATGAAAAGTCCCCCGATTGAATATGAACTTTCCAGGCCACCATAAAAACGGACTTGAACCCAATCCCTTTTTCACCGATATACCCTTGAGCTCCCTGCTTGGAGCTCTTTCCCACACTACATATTGCAGTCAAGTTCTCAGGAGTGAAGCCGTCCTCGTTACACTCTAGCACAATCCGTTTGGGATATACGCGAAATGACACGTAGGGCATAGATCCGAGTGATTGTGCCTTATGGTATAAGTTGTCATCAGCATTCTGCAGTAGCTCAAAGACAAATCTGGCACTACTATTGTAAAGGTTTTTGGATAGTCTGTGTAATGTCAAATTAGAAAAGCACACAGTCAGTGAGATGGTTGCATACGTTATCACAGAAGATCCGATCATCTCATCTTTCTTGAGCATGGCTTCCTCGACCTTTCGCCGCACCTCTGCCGGCATAGTGCCGAGGACCGTCTCGTCGAGATAGCCATGATCCTTGGCAATTTCCTCTACTAGCCGACGGGCACTTTCCCTTCTATACATATCTGAAGCTATACTTGATGAGAATTGAATGTCGGAGAATGGGGACCATTTCCGCCAAGGTAAAATCGTTTCATAGCCACGTTACATAAATGATGGCAAGAACGAGGGAGGGGTGAGCGTTCTTAATTGTGGCCAGGCTGCCTTGTCGACAGTGGTAATTAATATACTAGCGCTCCCCACTATTACGGCTAGCGTCATGCGAGTTGACTGCGGCAGAACTCCTCCGGAGAATCGACCCATTCCCCGTGCATGGAATTATGAGCCAGTGGCCGCCCGACAGTAAAAAGCAAATCGAGCTCTATGAGAATGAATTTTATTAGTAGTGGAATTTCCATTTAGGCCCAGCTGTTCTGGATTAGGGTTTTCCCGGCCCTCATATGCTTTAGTTCCAAACACACCTCCCACGTTTCCTAATCGGGAACTGCTGCCTATCACCGCCGCGCCTTGCCGCTTGTACCTTAGTCTTCCCTCAGGGCCCAGTGAGCAAGTCGAGTGGCCTTGGTGAGCCTGGGGTGAGTGGCTCACCCCATCTATTGTGCACTCACCCAAGCCCACCCGAGGTCGCGCGACGGTAAAGCGGCTCACCCGCTAGCTCCCCGGGCGGCAGCCACCCGACTTCTGGCCGCGTTTAAGCCACAACCGGCCGGTTAGTAGTTGGATGGGTGACCACTAGCGAATCCCGGCTAGCCGTTGTATGTTGGAGTTTACCTTGTTTTTTTGATCCGTTGGGTTTAGCGCCCTCGCCGCTTTCTCTTCACCTTCTTCACCTTCTTCACCTGAAGCTCAGCTGAACCGCCTGAATCTCAATACTGCACACCCAGTGACCCCGCTTGACCCCTGTCCTGCTGACGTGTCCTCTTTCAACGTCACTATACTAGTGTGATGTACACATGTAGCTTAGCAGTGCGGTCATTGTGGGCGGGTAAGAGCTATATATAGCTTCGTAAGACGGCCAAATCCTTTCGGCTGCTGTGCAATATATCGGATACCGGGCATAATCAGCTTCCAGCTCGAATCCTAGAAAGTGTCGCAGTTGGTCCAGCCAATATCCATATTCGAACGAGATAGGCTGGATCCTGACTGGAGCCCCTGCACCTTCTTCCCGTTGTGAGCTAGAATCTGATCCCCTTTCCGTGTTTCCCAAAACTGCGCCAGGCGAAAACACCTTGCTGCAGATTTCTAGTACTGTTCTGAAGCCTAGGAACAAAGTCAGAAAGTCTTCTCAACCGTCATCCCGAAATGCCAGATACTCACAAGGTCGAGGGCCCTTCATGAAGGAACAGATGAAAATGTAGGCAGCGGCGGTATATACCGCATGGCAATGTTCTTTATTAAGTCGCGGCATAGCGGCTGACACTTCCCGAATAGCAAGGTTGTCTCGGCTGCCATATGGTAGCCATTGACCCGGATAGCATACTGTTGCTGCCGTAGGCTCTCTGGACTCCGTGCCAACTAGAATCATAAAAGGCAAGTAGAAGGCGCAATACATAGGGATAAAAGAAGCCAAGGCGAGGAAGGTGGATCCGTTGGTGCACACCCATTGCAGCCGTGCTTTTCGAATCGCCAATGTCAGTTGGAGTGATAAAGTGATGGAACAATTCCATATCGACCATAGTAATCTAGAACGGCGTCCCATTATGCATTGTTACCGATCGCTAAGGCTCTCAACAGAGCCATGATTATTGTAAATATGGCCATGTAGCGCTATTTTCCAGAACTAGTAAGTTTTCTCTACCATCTTCTTCGACCCAGTTAATAACTGAGCGGTGAAATTCCCCGGTAGGAAATTCCGGCAAACCCCTTCAGTCAATTGTCGAGGCCATAGGTAATGTGTGGTGGCCTCTGGGACGTCCGGGTGGGCTGCCAGTATCGCTGAAACGTGCTACCAGTGAACGTTGATGGGACAAAAGATTATGGTCTAGTCGAACACTAGTCGTCTATCTATTTTGGTTACATGTCTGGTAGTTGATATGAATTGCCTTGTTTTGATAGTTCCCTGGCGAGCAGGCACTACATAGTTGTAGTTGTAGCTGAATGATAGTCATTGTCAAATAGGATTCCCCCTCATATCTATCGGCATATCTCTGCCCGAGCCGAGACGTTTTGAAATCCGTCGATCGATAGGGCCGAAGTTGGCTTCATGGATTCGACCAAAGTTGTGACTATACCATTCCACTGCCTGTTTATCCGGACAATGATCAAGGACATCATTGTCAACCTCGAGGTATCCTGTCATCAGAGATATCCAGGACCTCAGGGACTCACCCCACGCAGAAAACCCTGTCTCTTTTTCTTCATCAATGGCAGCCTTTACAAAGCTTTCCACTAACGCCTGTTCCAGTGGGTAGCGAAGATTGCCGTAGATTTTGTATCGTTTTGTTAACGCTGCATCTCTTATATCTTCTTGAGAAACGTGCGCAAAGGTGTTCGGAAATAAAAATAGTTGTAAGCTCTTTTCTGCTGGATCACCGTGTGGATAATTAAACACTGCACAAGACCGATCCAAGCGGCTGTAGCCAGCATTTATTTCCTCCAACATCTGCTGTGGGTTTGGATGGTCCTCCATGACTTCCGGAGGAGGGGTGCGATTGGGAACACTTCGGTAGAATCCTGCGCTCTCGAGCTTTTCCATGGCGGCTGTGTAGTCGTCGTCTTCCACCACAATCATGGGGGCCTACGAAGAAAGAAAGGCGGTTAGCTGGAACATGACTGGGCTCAAATTCTACTACTAGAGGTACACGTTACTCCAACGGCAATGGGGACGCCTAGATACCACATTGCAAGCGCTCCCCAAGGAAACACATTGAGAGGTTGAAGTGTTTTGCTCAGTCTTATGGAGAACCTGTCAGGCTCGATCTGTCTCACGCGCCTAAACATAGCTACAGTGGGTAATCTGATTCTGTCTAGTTTGTCTCGAGCGGAGGTGGTCTATTTTCCGCGGAGAAAAAAAATATATAATGATCAAAAGGAGGGGATTAGGAAGATGACGGATTGTAAAAAGTTCGTGGCGGAGACTGGGTATTTACGACTGGTCGATCACCCGCAATCCGCTATTATCTGTGGCGGACCACCTGACCACCCACCGGCGGAAGGCGGTGGGTGGTCGGCGGCCTACCGGCAGATTCGGCCTAAAGGCAGATTTTAAAAATATCATAAAATATCATCTTTTTGAAGCTATACAAACCACCCAATATGCCTAAAGTGTCTGAAATTCATGATGGATGTGTAGATGAAGCCGCCAAAGCGGCCCAGCAAATTGAAAAACCTAATATTGCTAAAATCGCGCGAGAATTCGGAGTTCCTTACTGTACTCTATACGGCCGCATCCATGATCATAGAAAGTCTCGAAATGGTCGCCCCTCTACAAATAAAGCTCTAAATCAGTATCAAGAGGATGCCTTAGTAAGATAGATTACTAGAATGTGAGATCTTTACCTCCCTGTCACAGTATTGCTTCTAATTGACTTTGCAAATCAAACCTTGAAGCAGGTTAAATCTGTGCGACGCGTTGATCGATCCTGGACATATCACTTTATCAAGAAGCTTCCTCCACACCTCCAGCTTGGCCCTGAGATGCAAGGAACAAAGGAGAAGAAGTGTATAGAGACAGAGGATATTAAATTACTTCAATTTTGGTATATTCAGCTCACCAACTTGCTTAAAGGGGTCCCTGATCGTCTCATATATAACTTTGACGAATGCGGCTTCCAACCAGGTCAAGGAAAGAATCAGAAAATACTAGGGACAAAGAAAAAGAGACCTCGCGATAATACTGAAGCAGAGCATGCAGAGAATATCACAGCGCTTAAATATATCACTGCAGATGGATAGGTAATGACTCCGCTCTTTATCTTTAAAGGGCAGAGATTTATAGAAGCTTGGTATGATAATAAGGCTATACCAGAGGATTACTATACTGCTATCTCCGAGAAAGGCTATATCAACCCTGAAGCCACATGCAGCCCAGCCCAGCAGCGCTATCTGCTGTCGTAATTTAGCGAAGCTCGGACACAGGTATGTATTTCACATGTAATATAGACCTTTGCTAACTTGAGCTGGTATAGGCCGAGAGAGCTGAGCAGGCCATGAAGGACTTAATACAGATCTTCAAGGAAAAGACCCAACCGAAGGACTGGAATCCACACAAATACACCACATTGTATCGGAACTTCAAACTATGGGGTAACTTCTTTGGGCTTCCAATCCTTAAAAGGAATGACGGGGAGGTCACCATAGCGCAGACTATTGCTAATATGAATAAAGTGAGAAGTATGCTAGCATATCTATGGTAGCCTTATGAAAGCTGCTTGTTGACCTATTTGCAGTACGGTTCACCAAGATCAAAAATGCTCTAGAAAACTCCGGAAGGAAGTTTGATTTGATTGTCAATTGCAACGACAATTGGCTTGTGTATGAAAATGATCGCATCGACAAAAATGGAGACAGGTTCCGTGAGTTACTATTAACCAGTTGTGTCATCGGTCTGCATTGCCCCTGTCCATAGAATGAACTGACTGTCGCCCGCGGAATGTAGGGAGATACAAGGACACCCGGGAGAAACATAAAGGGACGTCCGTGTATGTGGAGACCCAAGCACCGATGATGACATGTAGGGAAAATCCAGCAGCTAAAGCCTATTCATTTTACAATGAAATGCTGGAACAGGAAGAAATGGTACTCTGCCCGCTTGCGTGGAATAAATGGGCCGGTGAACCCCCTCCATTTTTATCTGACTTTGCAGGGACTCCGTTCTCGGGAATGAAGGGCAAATATCTCACTCTATTAAAAAATCGTGCTGCTGGAAATACCCTTCTGCATGAGGCCTTCCACTCGTGGAATATCCTGGAAAAGCAGATAGGTTAGCTTGCCAGCTCAAAGATGCACTGGTTCTAATGAATATAGCTAATCTAGTTTCAGTGGACATGCCAATACAGCACGAAGGGGTCACCAAGGGTGCTTATGGCGCAACTCTTGTGCAGGCTCTTGCCAGGAAAGATCCCAATCAGGCATTGCAAAAACGCAGGTACGATCTGTCCACTATTTTAATTCCCGCTTCATCTCTAACAGCCCTTTAGACACCCATGCCCTGTTTGCACTAGGTAAGCTGATCGGGTGTTTACTGAGCTTGCCCCAGCAGCGTCTCTAACGTGTACAAGGCGTGTATTATGACAAGTGTAATTGGGCTAACCCAACGGGAAAATGCCTTGATGACAGTCCGGACACCATATGCCCGGAGGATGGAAAGACTAAAAAGAGGAATTGTATTACTATTGACTGGGACTAAAAGCACATGGATAGGACGCTTTCCGGAGGACATGTAAATGGTTGAGCGCAGATTCTAAACAGATTGTCTGTTAATGAGGCGGGGGACTGACAAGAAACCTGAAGGCCAAGCTTGGGTATAATTTGGGCACAGACCAGTGGTCTATCAGGGTCTAGAATACCCTCATCTGAAGTCACTAGTGCCGAAACTAGACCCCGTGTTGCCTGTACATAAGAAAATCCTATTCCATTGTTTGGCTCCCTTCCATCACTAGTTCTTAATCACCTCCCGGCAGATTTGCTCTCGTGCAATGTATTTCACTGGCCTACCGAACGAAACACTTTTCTTGATCGCGTCATATCTACCGTGTCAACAGGATGTCTATGCACTGGTACGAATAAACCGCCGCCTCTATCATACGCTACACGATTATCTCTATGAATACAACAGTCGCTACTACCATGGGTCTGCACTAGCGTTTGTCGCTAAACAAGGAAATATAGGACTCATGGAAAAACTTCTAAAGGGACTTCAAACCGCCCGAACTAGGTTGCGAACTCCACCAAGACCATGCTGGAGAAGCGAAGCACCTGCTGAGGAGCGATGGGAAGAGGATTCAGATGAGGTTGAGTGGGACTCGGATGATGAAGATATGAAACCATTAACCCGCGACATCTCAGCTCATCCATTAAAGATTGCCAGGTACAGTGTGGCAGATATTGTGCAGATCCAGAAGGCTTTACTTGCTGCTATTGAAATAAATAATCCGGAGATCGTAACCCTTCTATTTGAGTGGGGTGCTCAGGCAAACTTCTATCGTGGGAATCTGCGTGATGATAGTCCCGGACGGATCCGACGTCAACACAGTCGCGCGAAAGACCCTCCACCACTTTTTCTAGCAGTCAGGTGTGGGCATGCGGATCTAGTCAAATATTTGCTTGAAAAAGGGGCTGATCCAGACCGCTATCGCCCCTCTCCCTTGTACCGCGCGGTTGAGGATGGTCGATACAATATTATCGCAATGCTACTGAATTATGGGGCCCCGCTATCTTACGCAGGTGTTCTAAAGCTAGCGGTACAGCGCCGCGACAGAACCATGCTTAACTTTTTATTCAATAATGGGGTAGAAGCCGCGATGTATGGACATCGGGCATTACATGTGGCTATTCGAAGACATGATCAAGAGATGGTTGAATTCTTACGACAGAAAGGCGCAAATCTGGAGCAGCATCTTGAGGAATCTGAGGAATCCCAGGATAAATGGAATCGAGAAGACGGCGATGGTATGGATGGGAACATCACCCGTCACTCATTCCCTACCTGTCTAGGAGAAGAGGAAGTATCCGAAGAAAGTGGAGAAGAATATGGATCTGATACATAGCATAGTCTCCATGTTGCACTATTCAACTGGATATTACTATTGAGCTCGTGGATCGGTTGCTGCTGGTACGAGGACCCAATCGTCGCCTGGTATCAAGCTCATGTTTCAAGGGCGAACACTCCTCGTTCAGCGCAGAGTTCGCTCTAATGGAACTATTGAAAGTTTGACTGTGAATGTACAGGCCCCACATACGTGCATAAGTCTTTATTTCTGATGCTCTGGTGGCCGTGACACAATGTAGTATCGATTACGGATTTATTTCCCACGCTACTCTAGCTTATATGCCAAGAACGCCTTGTTATAGGACGCACTAGCCTAGTAACCCATAGCAATTTCCTCGACACATAGTATCCTGCCAAGGTAAAACCTTGCGGCCTCGTTAGACAGTTGCATAGAAAATAGTAACAATCGACACAGTCCAGTCTATGCCAGGCTAGGTTAACTTTAGAAGGCATACATTCGGTCAGGCCTCCAGCTAGTCAGTCCACACTAATCGCAGTCAAAGAAGCAGAACGGGCATATACTAGGCTTTACACAGCTGAGCTAGAGGTTGACCCTGACCCCAACCCCATATAGGCGTGCCACCAGTTTGACCAGTGGCGTCCTACGCATCGGCTGCTCGCCTACGTCTGTATGATCCCTATTCTTAAACCATTGAGCCAGGCAGTTTGCTGATTATCATCACCTTCACCATTGACAATATCCTTATCAAAATGCTTGGTGTTTGTATCCTTCTTCAGATTCTTCTTTGTGAATCGGTTATTGCGTGGTCCAATGGCGCCAGTGCAACCGGAATGACTGATCCCTACGTTGTTGATGGCTGCGAGTTCTGGGCGAACAACATTGAATCCAGCGACAGCTGTGAATCCATTGAGGTCTTCTTCGGGATCACGAGGCAAGAATTTCAAATTTGGGTGAGTTTATGTTCTCCCTTGCAAACTACTTTTCCTTATCCCGTTGGAATTTGGACTTCTCAAATTAGTTGCGTGTGATTTCTTGATCAATGGATGCATCTTCTTCTATATAAGAAAATTTAATTTACTGAACCTTGCTTAGAACCCATCTATATCATCGTCATGTATCCTGATTCGTGGATGGAGCTACTGCGTCGCAGGTCGCTCTTCGGCGACAACGTCCACATCCACCACAGCCAGCCGGCCCTCCGATCCTCCAGGCACTATCACATACTCCAGTATAGCGGCTCCCACGCAAAGTGGTGTCGCCTCATCCTGCACTAAATATCATCTAGTGCATCCGGGAGATACCTGCTACACCACTCAAGATAAATATGGGGCTTTTACTCTTGAACAGTTCTATTCCTGGAACCCGTAAGTCTATACACCTTGAATAGACAGCAGCAGGACTAAGTTAACCATGAATAACCCAATATACAGCTCCATCGGTAAGGGATGTATTGGTATACAACCAGGCTATTATGTCTGCGTGGGCACTGAATCCAGGTCCACTATTTCTGAGACGCGCACCCCCGGGTCTACTACTCCGATTCCGAGCAATACCAGTAAAGAATCCCCTGCATCAGATCCCCAACCACACCAAACAGGTGTCCCAGCAAATTGTAAGCTGCCTTTATGTTCGTCGGTGTATCCCAGTTATACTTACTGGCTGGCGTTAACAATGTCATCGAGAGTAGGCAACAAATGGCACTATGTCGTCGACGGTGATGAATGCGAAACTATAGCTACTAGATGCGGCATTACACTGCAGCAATTCTACACGTGGAATCCAGCCATTGGTTCCACTTGCCGTTTCCTTTGGAAGGACAATTATGTCTGTGTCGGTATTGCTGGCGCGTCCATTGCCACATTTACACGTTTTCACACCCGAGTTGGACCAGACGCGATAGAGCTGACGGGTAGTTTAGACTCCACAAGACCGACGACGACCTCAACACCAGCCGATCATATTACCACATCGAGTGCCGGAGCAACACCTACTCTCCCCAGTACAACTATTCCCTCCCCCATTCAACCAGGAACCGCCACCGACTGCGTCACCTACTATGAGGTCCAATCCGGAGATGACTGCTGGGGCATTATCAATAAAAAGTTCACTTACATGACTGGCGATCAGTTTATCAAGTGGAATCCAGCGGTAGGCTCATCATGCAAGATTCTACTAGGCTACCACTATTGCGTTGCAGTGAAGACCGCTCAGCCAATGCCAGACACTATTGACACTTGCATGAAATGGCACCTTACAAGGGATGGCGATGGTTGCTGGCAGATCCAGCAGGATTTTCACATCAGTGCCGATAATTTTAACAAGTGGAATCCGCATGTAGGGGCTGATTGCCATGCTTTGTGGCTTGGATACTATGTATGCGTGGGTGTGTAGAGACGTCCTGAAGAGCTGGATGTATTCACAGAGTGGACAAGATATTCATTCCTGCCTAAGGATGTCTCGAGCAGGATTCCTTGTCACTCATATATGCTATCTTTGATAGCTTGATCTGAAATGATTCTGTTGTAGTTCAAAAGAAGATTGATGGTCACATTTCTCATCATAAACTTGAGGGTTTATATACAACATGAGGACCAGATTGATTGGAAATCAATCTGATCCTTAAACGGAATTTATTCCGTATGTGAAGCTTTATAGTTTATCTAGTCGAGCCTCGATTCACGACACATATAAGTTTTTCAGTTACAAAATTAACAGTTGGAAAGTAGTTCCCAATTTCTCTTAGATAAGCGGATGGCTTTGAGTTTTGCTGCTGCGGTTTAAGCTGATGGAAATATCCTGGATAATAGTGTCTTGAAAGAATAGAATATAGCTATCGGAATATTGCCTGTCACTGGACATGTACTGAAAGTCCTCTGGCTCTGGGAATAACTAGTCAGATGCGGAATCGACAGCCCTAGATAATGAGACTTTGGATAAACTCCAGATATTATATATGCCTAGCCTAGATAGCTACAACAACATTTACGGTGTGGGAATAGCAAGTAAAGAGACTGAACAAGATAAATTATCTGCTTAGATAGCCCAATATAGCTATTTATAAGCTGCTTAATGAATGCTAGATGATTGTTCTTTGTTTGCTCTATATCTTGCCATTAGAGCTGACATCTACTAGATGGCTGGCCATTATTCATTTCTATTATCTAATTTAAGGTATACACTAGAGTTATTTTACTTGTTATTAAGTTTAGCTGAACAGTATTCTGGCTAATATTATTTATAAGTTACCTTAACACCAGTTAGATATGTTATAGGGATTTTGTCAAGTAAGCCTTTCATTTAATTTCAAAAAGTGTATTGATATAACACCAAAAAAATATAACTTTTAGTATTGTTGGTCCAAGCGCGCAGCTATGTCCTGTTAAGAGGATCTCAGTCTTTATAAGATTCCAATACATGACTGATACGGGCCTTGATCAGTTAGTATAGGTTATGGAATTTTTATTGGCCAGAGATGAGTACCGATATCAGATGATTCATGAGTAACTTGTGATAAATGTGGGGCTAATACTATATGTGAAGATTTAAGACATGCGCATTGCAAAGATGACTAACAGTTCCTACTCACACATTAATACTGGAAAGTAGGCTAGTAACTCCTGGATCCGACTAGGTCAACTCCCAGTCTACATTGTTGGAAGCAAGAATTCTGAGATACCACACACAACCCAACACACTACGGTACAGTCTCATAGATATTCCTGAGGTCGGGAATCATGTAGAAGCGGGATGCGACAGGGCGGCGAGGCGCTATCCCTATTGTAAATGCCACTGTAATGCAATATATGCTGAGGGTGAGCGTAAATTTATTCCTATTACCCCTCTTCAACAAAGAAAGACAGGGGTTAGGCATCTAATTGTATGTACATAATTGCCTATTCACCTTTCGGTACCAGAATGATATATGGCTCGTTTCTATCCGCGCGGGGGGTTATAGCAGTGCACATCACGGAGATGGTATTCTAGATCCGTGATGCCTTGAAAGTCTTCATGGCAGGCAGGATGGCGACGATGGAACATACCTGATAGAGCTTTGTGACTGAGATGGGACTGAACATGCTTATATCACTCGCTGCGATCAAAATACTGCATCATGTGTTTGCGAGGGCCCATAATCTCTTCTCCCAAACAGAACGGACAGAGGCCAGCTTGACAGGAGCATTGCGAAATATAATCGGGTCGCAACGAAGCAACTTATAGCTATCACCGAGATGTTCTTCACAATGTTCAGGCCTCTTTCCAAGGTCATTATACCATAGGTCACATTCGACACAAAGTTCCGCAAAATTGTCAACACTGATAGCGGAAAGGTGTTTGGCATAGCAGCGATACAGACGTAGCCACCGCCGATAGGGGTTGATATCTAGCCACATGCATATCTGTCCATACAGAAGGGTGAAGAGTTCTTACCTTTCCATTGGTTCACTACAGAGACATTTTCCATCAACGGGCGCAATGCTTGGCCAGTAACAAACAGAAGCTATTTGCGAGAAGATGGTCTCCAAGGCATGGAGTGCCATACATCCAGTGGGGCTATGTAACTCAGCCACCTGGGGGGGAATCACTGCTAGTAGGTCACGCTCCGGCATTACTTTTTGCACATAATAAAAAAGTGTCTGCGCACTGTTCTCAGTCATTAATCAGGCCGGCGAGGCTGATCTCGCCGTATGCGGGCCAGTTCATCTAAATAGAGCCGTTGTCGTCGCGCTTCAAGATGCTGCCGCTGCTGCTGGATGGACTTAGTATTCTGGAGATTTAAACCTGCTAGCTGTCTCTTTAAAGATTGAATGTCTTTATCAATCCGGGCAATGTTATTATGATCAAGGAACTCGAGTTCTGCTTTAGCTGGTAATGATCGGTAAAGCTGGGGATTACGACGAGCACCCATACTGCGGTTGTTCTCAATATGATCATGTCTGCTGTCGATTCCAAGAAATGAAGCCGCTCCATCTACCTCGACAACATGATGTACGTAGGATTGCCTTAAATGTTCCGGGGTTTATATGTCCGGCGAACTTCATGCGGGCTGTTTTTGAGTGGTTCTTGTCTGGAAGTATTCAGTTCTTTTTTTTTTTTTTTTTTTTTACCTCCGTGAATAGAAAGAGTACTAACCAGCCTCCATAAGAGCTGATCGTCGGCAAGCACGGACAGTTATATTGTCAGGATACCCCGCCCGGTGTCCAAGTGCTGCAAACATTTACCAAAAGCATCAGCTTCCCTTGATCTCCCAGTACTGTACACGATAGCTTGCTCATTGTATGGACAAAAGACCGGTGTGTTTAGGATATTTGGCTTGAAATGGATAGCGTCAACGGATTTATCATCTCCTTCCTGGAGAGTAGCAGCTAGCAGATCTACTCTATCCAATATCCCATCTGTTGAATCATAGTCACGAAAGGCCTTGTCAGCTGATGCCAAAGGAAGGAAGAATGTAAGGAGGTTCAGGGTAAGCGGCATTTCTTCTGTGTATTTCTCATAGAAACCGTGTATGGGGAGTTCTGATTTGTCCTTTCTCCAAAAGCCCTTGAGATAGTCTCGGTCATAGTAAAGGACGAGCATGATTTCGCCTCCGATCCACTCAATACTAAGGCGAAAGTGCTATGGTGAAGTTAGTATAACATAAGCTTGAAGAAGTTGTTCCTACCTTATAGCAAGCAGCCATGATAGCCGTGCTTATATTCTTTTCTACTTCTGTCCCCCATGCTCGTGCGCCAGGTTTTGACAAGCTGTAGACTTATACACCTCGCCCGTCCTAGCTGATGTAAAGCAGTAAAGGAGCATCGATACACTGAGCTCTACGCTAGACCTCTCTGGACATATCCCACGGTATTCATATAAGTCCTGACACCACAGGTGTTTTTGAATAATTCTGAGATCATTTCAAGAGAACCCGTTTCTTGACATTTGAAGATCAGGTATTTCCAACAGTCACTTCAGTTCTTTTTTCATCCACTAAGTCCCTAGTCAGCCTACTGACTGTAGCCAATGGTAAGGGCACTAACTTCCTTAATTGTTGTACTGACATGTTCTGGAACATGGCAGCTCCGCCGTCAGGCAAGACCAGTGTCCAGGTCTCTTCTCATCCCTTCAAGAGTACTCAGAACCGGAGTCTTGCCTTTAGTAAGGTGTCCTTTTAGATTCTTCCCTAAGAATTCCATAAAGCCTTTATAGGTTCGGATATCTGGTGGCGACACAGCACCTTCACGATTTGCGACAAAACTAGTATAATCAGCAGCGGTCAGGTAGATTCAGATTGGATACTCCTTACATATCAAAATATGTAAGGGCACGGTCATATTCTCTTTTAGTATGATCAAGAACAGATCTTTTTATTTCGGCATTATTGTGGTTTTCAAGTTTGATCGTCTTAAAGCCTTCTGGTAACATGGCGGTTACTAAATCTCGCAGCTGGAAAGTATCAATGACTCGTAGGGTTAAACACGATCAGCTTGAAGATGGGACCTGGTGAGATACAGCAAAGTTAAAATGGGAAATGCGATGGGTGTATCGCCATTTATTACTACGGTAGCCTTTCTTAGTACAGCAACGAAAATGCGCTTTCTCGTCCTTCGGGTGAAGAATATTCAGGTCCCTGAAGGAGGCCCTGAAGGGCCGCTAAGAGCGGCGAGACGCCCACGATTGGCCTTGGGTGAGCACAGTCATACTAATGCTGTTGTATTTTTTTTAACCTTGTTGTTTTTCATTTCATCACTACTAGCTTTGACTGCTAGTGATGTCCGACTACAAAGTTTGGAAATTTACGTGAGTTAAAGAGGTAATTGAACATTTAGCAGCTACAGAGCCAGATTTCGTTTCATGACCCCAGCGAAGGACTTAATTACCCAGGGGTTCCAACAGGTCTACTTTCCGTAGCATGAAAGTAAAGGGGGCGGAGCTCACTCTGGCCACGTACTGATAGGGGAGATCCATCTTCCAAATTCATGCTAGCTCAAGTGCCATGATCATACCTCACCCTTCTACATCGACGAGATCAAGGACAATTCCGATTTAAGCTTCCACGAAGCCTTCAAAGAAGTAGCAAACGCTTCTTTCCAGTGGGAGTTATGGATGCTTAAAATAAAAGGCATTTCCGGAGATCGATATCCCGATTTCGAACCGCTGGCGTCGGGTTACTTGGTGGGTAATAGTAGTGTAGACTAGCGTTGCCAAAGGACGCGAGGGCTTTGAATACCAACGGGTTGTTATATACCGCGTACAGTATAGAGGAGAGAGTAGTAGTGGCGCTTGAAATAATGTGATGGCCGTGCAATATGATAATATTGGTTCTATCTAAGCAGAATCTCAAGCGAGAGGGTTGGGGGGCGCGAGACGAGACGTGTGTAGGGAAATAAGCAAGCTATGTACAAACAGTGCAAGCACCAGTCAATTTGTCACATGAGTGAATCGAAATCCGAGTGACGGACGATCAGCAAGCTCCAATCGACCTAGTCTATTTACTCCACGGAACTTAAGAGCCATTCCAAACCGTTGACACAGTCTTCCTGTGCTCGCCTCGAGACCTCTAGCTGAGGGGCATATACCCAGAAAATGTGCGGCAGCGACTTTTGAGTGCATTAGGATCTCGCTTCTAAAACAAGAACATGAGCTACCAGCAACATACCTCGTACATCGACAGACGCACTTCCACCCCTGCGCTTCGTAAACCTTGTGCATAGCACACTGCATCGTCGCGGAGAATATCCACTTCGCAGATCTGAATGTATGTCTTCGGCAGCCCGCCAAATCGGCCCCATAGGGGATAAGCGTCAGGCTGTATTCTTTTCGCTATAGGAACCCCAAGAAGATCTAGTACCCGATAGTCAGCATTACAAAGTGCACTCTTCCTCTGTAAGCCGTGTGAAGAATCCCAAACCATGATTTTCCGCCATTCCCAATCTATCAAGGTTTGTCTCCAATTTTTCTGCCCAGGATCCGTGGAGCTCCCTGAAAGCCGGTGGTATAAAGGCTCTATCTGTGGAACGTACAGTCACCGGTGCTCGGAGCAGGACCCCACTCAGAATGATATTTGCAGCCACGGTTGCAGTCCTTGGATCTTGCAACCAGTCTCTCGCTCTTTGCGAGACTATGGCGGCGAGCTGTCCTCCCGATGAGGTTCCAGCAATAACTAGCCTGACAGGAGGTATGTGCTTCGGCACAATAATGGACAGGTTCCTCACTACATACTCGAACGCGTCCCAGGCATCATTCATAGGGACTGGATACGCATATGTCGGACTGAGCCGATAGTTGACACTGATGACAGTGCTACGACTCCCCATAACCATGTACCTGCAAGAGACTATGGTGCGGGTCAGTTAATTTTTTATCGATTTTTAGCAACCGGTGATATGTGAATTAAAACATACTGTCTTCTGTGTCAACATTGCCTTCCACGAAACCACCCGAGTGGTAGAATATGACGATTCTGTCGGATGACTGATCTTCTTTAGGTGCGTAGATCCGAATGGGGATCTGGTGATCATCTCTGGCTGGAACTCTTGTGTCCACGCTTGATACGTGTGCGGCGAGTAGGCTACCGTCTGTGGAACTGAAGAAAGCCGCATTCCTTTGGTCGTCATCGTGGCTGACCGTATGGTTCCGGGCAAGAAATGCTCTCCATTCAGGATTGAGTGAAGGCTTCGTCATGTCTGTAATCCGAAACTTAGTATTATTAAAAAATTTCGGGAAGAATAAACCTATGGCCGTGGTTTCCGGCGGGGTAGTTTGAAAGCTATTTAAGTCTTAAATTATCTTTATATTTTAGGCAGCACAATAATATTCTTCGTATCATGTCAGCGGCAGGGCGTAAGTAGCAAGCATGGACATCTGACCTATCAAGCATGCGCGCTCATTTAACCTCCCGCACTTTTCGATCATCCTGTCGTCTGACGTGTTGGCTAGTGCTGTCTCGTATTCTGCTTGGCTTGATTAAACAGGAGATTGACAATAGTGAACGATCAATGTAACCTTTTGCATACATTTATTCACAATTTATTGCTTGCATATGTTCATTGACAATGGATATTGATGCTATCTCGGCCACAGCTAGTAACATATAACGAGAGTTGTTGTATCTAGTCCTCGGTGGACAGCCGGATCCGCACTCTTAAGATTGGGCAGGCCCCTTTTACACATAATATCGTTCATACCATTCAGAGCCAATCATCATTGTTGGATAACTAAGACCTGAGCAAAAAATAGGTGCACATCATGAAAATTAGGAGGCGGGTAAGCACACACGATGGAAAGAAGCTGTAAAAAGTTTGGAGTATGTGTGCAAGCGGTTGGCCGTTGTTTGCTACATGCCAGTAGTCTCAATGCGTCGCCACTATACACAACAGGAGGCAAATCCGCTAATCAAAGGCAGTTCCCGCGATGAGGCTTGTAGCACTAGAGATAGTTGGGTAGCAGCTACCGCTTAGCCTACCAGTTACTAAATAAGAATAACCAAAGCCAAGTTCATGTCGCGCTAGGGATATCCTACAGACACAATCTTGTGAAAAGAAAATTTCTATTTTTCCTTCTCTACGACTTCAAGCCGAGGTGAGTACCGTATTTATCAAATATTAGCCCCCCTATATTTACTATCTAATACTCCGGCACTATGTAACCGGCGGTAGAGAAAGAGTATAATTTGTAGGTAGAGTAGCTTATATCACAACGTCAGAATATTCGATATATCTTCTATTGTCCCACAATTATTGACCCCAGCTCTAGCGCTGTTATTGTCAAGGGTATCTACTATTCAGAATAAAGAGCTGTCAAGTAGGTAAGGATACGTAGGCTAAAGGAGATAGAAAGATCAAACTAGGTAATAGATGCTATTCAGACAGGAGGCTGATTCTTGATCTCCTTCTACTACTAACGATTCGCTAATTTATAGCTGAAGGCTCTGCGCCTAAGGGATGCAGAATTCCAGTTGAAACCCAAATCGTTGTGGAGAGGGTTAAGCTCCCCTCATTAACATCCCCTTCCCTCCCCGTTTGCCAGTCTAAACCGTTTTATGGCCTGATGTTCCCCATCGGGGGCCGATTGTCCATGCACCTGGGTCAGGGTATCCTGTACGGTCATGAGGTCGAATCGCTATTAGATCTGTGACAACTAGGATGGAAGCCCCATTTAATTCTTGGAATTATTTGGGGATTTTGGACCAGGACAGGAGTTTCTATTTCCTATTCCAAAATCCCATCTCATCCCAAATGCCCTGGGATTTTCCCGCCCCAACAGTCAGCCTAGTTGGGATCGGTAAACACCTTGCAAAGTGGCTCGGTCGGTAGATGAATAGATAGTTAAAACAGACCTATCTGGAGCCTTTATAATTTTAGTCACTAACACCACCAAAACAAGCTCTAGTCTAGGAGGGCCAGACCTATTATATATAAATATATATACTCAATAGTTAGAAGAGTACAAACGAGTTAGCTGATACTGGTCGATTAATAATAAAGATAGCTTTATAGTAATAATTGCATTTGATCATAAAGAAATAAATTAAATCCATGAATAAGCGTTCTTATATATTCTTGGTCCTCGTATACTGTCCTGCATACCCTTCGTGGTACCTACCTTATACCTAAGTACCTCAGTTAGTCCTTTATAACGCGTTCGTGGGTGCCTGTTTGTGTCCGACATACAGCGCATCAAGTATATCTATGTTTACTGCGTCATGGTTCTATCAGTGTTACCCAAGAAGCGCGATGAGGAAGCTACCAATAATGCGTAATATCGTCGACAGTAAACTACATATAGATATAAAAACAAACACACGGGTCTCCACGCTCGCCTCGTGCTATATACTTCGTTGCGAAAGGGATAAGTCTCTCTCTCTTGCTCTATCCAGTCTATCCAAGGACGATTGGGAAACGATGAATGATTCCTAGTGTTGGATTTTTGTAGTTGAAATCTTGCATTTTGTTTTCCTTACTTGTTCGTGTGAATTTAATGAGCAGTCAGCAAGTCCCTGGTCTACTTCGTTCTCTACAATTGAATTAGTCTTCTTTCGATGTGTCATGAATCCTATAAGACCTAGTCGCTCTTTCGTATACCTTCTATCAGGGCTAGATTTGTAGTCATTCTTAGATAAAAACGACACTCAAAATAGGATTAACCTCGTCCATCCACAGTAACGAAAGCAATACAAGCTTCACAATAATCAACTATAGGTTCTCTCTATCGACAGTCATCAATTCCAATATTACCAACCCGCCTATCTACAGCTGTAGTTTAAACCTTTTGTATCTACTTCAACCACAGGCCAATTGACCTCCCTGTATAGTTAATTGATTAGCATATTAGATAAGCGGACATCAATCTAACTAACCTCTCTGGGGCCCCGACTCCATCACTACAAGGCTCTATAGATATCCTCTCGCATTCTTCCGCTCTCTCCACTTTCCCTGAACACTCATATTAATTATAATTCTGTCATCAACGTCAACGCGTAAACTCGATGCATCGAGCCCTCTCCCAGTCCGAGCTTCTCGAGCTAATCCTACTATCTCTCGACCTACAAACCCTCCTCACTTCCGCCCAGCGGGTCTGCTCCCAATGGCGCCACATAATCCGCGAATCCCCCTTCCTGCAGGGGACCCTATTCTTCAAGCCCCGTCGAACGTCCCTGTCACACCCGTCCCCAGGAGACCAAGAACACCATCAATCCGCTCCTAACCACCGCCTTCCCAGGAACCTTCCACAGCTTCAGCATCCGCGACCTCGACCTAATCTCCCATCCGTGCAAATGCACAGCCTATCTGCGCCCCGAGGCCAGCTGGCGCTCCATGCTCCTCCAGCAGCCGCCACCAGTCTCCGGCACCCTGCAACACTGGTATAGTCCCTTCCGGCTATGGGTGCCACTATGAAGTCATGGTTCGTTTTAGCCTCCATCATACATCTCCCAGACCTTGACTATATGAAATAAGAATCTACCTAAATAATAATAAAAAAAAAAAGTAACACAGACCCCGAAAACGTCCTATCCGTTACATAAGGAGGGACTGCGCATGGAAACACTATTCGAGCTGCTCTTCTTCGACCACGACCTGACCGAAGTCAACTACCCGCACAGACTAGTCTGGTGGGGCCAGTGCTCGGAGACAGCCTTCTGTGACGGGCTCAAATCGTTCGGGAGGATTGAACTGCCCGATGTGCTGGTGTGTGCGTGCCGGAGCCACACGTGTACGGACATGGATTCCGACTTTGAGAATGAGGATCAAGATGTCGTAGATGCGGTCCATGCTGAGTACCGGGAGCTGGGGCTGAAGCCGAAGGTTCTAGGGCCGGAGCGGAAGAGGACGAAGTTGGAGTACAGTGGCGCGTGGGATTGATATATTATGTAAAAGATTTTGCTGAGAGAAAAGCACGGTTACAGAAGAGATAACCCTGAAAATCCGCGCCGCTGAACTCCCCAGAGGGAGCTCCGCAAATTCACATGCAGCGGCGCCAAGATTATCATCCGCTGAGCAGTGTTCTCGCCCTCGATGTCGGAGTAAGCCGACATAAAAAGATTCTGGAGCTCTCGGGTCTTGGTATAACCATAGGGAATGTCCGAACAGACGCAATATGATTGCACGATGGATCGTGAAACCATTGAGCACAATTCTGCAGATTGCCTGCCAAGCCATTATAGGATACTACAAAACGGTCGCTTTGCGGATTGTCGAGACGGGGGTTAGCATCGAGCCCGCTATAGTACGGCTGCGGAAGTGGGTTCTAAAAAATTGGATCCTATACCATACTCTACCTCGAAATCCACCCCTTCAGGGCCTGAGCCTGCCCCAATACGGTAGCGGAGTAATGGAGAAGGTTTCTAACTCCATTCAAGCTGTTGACGCTATTGTGTCCGGAGCCGACGCCAAACATGGAAGTTATCGGACCAACGGGAGGTGAGTGGGCGGTCTCTTAGCACCGGGAGACTGCTTATTGCCTCGGAACCGCTGTACAATCTAGGGCTTAAGAGAATGGGCGATCGGGCGCGGATATGGATATTACGCATTCAGCTGAGCAAAGCAGCAAAGTGGGTTCTTGACTTGTAATGTATATACACAACCGCAAGCGCACAGCCATTACGTGCTACGGACTAGCAGGGGACGCGGCGAACATCAAGACGCACATCTCGAGACCTATAACATCATCCTGTATCATCCTGTATCTTCATGATATGGCAGGATTTAGTGATCAACTTAAGGCCTATATATATATCGCTCATTTTACCACTAGATCAGGAAGGGACCTCATCAATCCATTATTTGCACCCATTAGAATTCAGCGGTAGATTACTAGGTGATACAGAATCCCGCACTTCCAATACAATCAATAACGCGCTAAAATACCTCGAGGAGATGTTAACTCAGGTTCGAATGCAACTATGGATATCCAAGCAGTGATTTGTACCATTGACCCCGCGTCACTTCTACCATTGGTTCACCCCAATCGGCTTCAGAGTGGACAGAAGTTGCGAATGGCGATCGTGCGGCTAGCTCGTATGGTAATGGACCAGGACTACAGATCCAGGTTCTGCAGACACCAAGCGAGTCAGATATTGAACAAGTACGCGGGGCCGACGGACTGGCCCTCCAGGCGAGCGAGGCGAATACCCTGCAAGGGGCCCCAATACAAATGGCACCCGCGACCTGGAGGCTGGGATACCGGAGGCTGAATGCTCAGATAAAAGAGGAATTCAATTCCGCATGCTGTGGCCAGGCAACACGAGCGCTTAGCAAGGTCCTTCCCGGGAAGCACACGAAAGTCCTCTTCGGCAGTATATGAAGACCGCAAGCGACGCTTTTGCCACAGCTGTGTACGGGGCGAATTCGACTACATGGCTACCTGCAGAGAATCTATTGTATTAACAACAACACGTGTAGATATAGAGAGGATAGTAACAATAGAGAGACAGTCGCACATATCCTCTTCTACTGCCTGAAATAGAGCCACCTACGGCGGGAGATAATAGAAGTATTGTGAATGAGATACACAGATATTTCTTACGTACTAGAAGGTCCAATGGTGTTTTACCTAATAGCCAAGTAGTTAATAGAATAGGTTCACCAAACCTGGCAGAAGTATGTGCGATTCTCCGGTTTATGGTGAACACAGGACGACTTAAGGAACAGAAAGATAAAGGATACAAGTCAAATAAAGAGGTGTACATAAGCGTAAAATAGACCTCGTACATACTCTGCTAAGGGGCTACATGCGGCCTTTGGCCACAGAAAGCCTGAGGAATCAAATCAAAGCGTGTCACCCTTCGGGTTTGAGCAGCGGGCGAGGGTTCGTCTTTCCAACCCGCAAATCCGCGAGTTAGGATAACGGGCTGACAACTCCAACCCGTTTGCGGGTTATGGCTCGCGAGGCCCAGTTAGATTTGACCCTGATATGCCTCCCTGGGCGGAAGGCTGTTGCGCCCGGATATTGCATTTGCTACTTTAAGGACGTAGTCTTTATATATACGGGATCCAAGATATTAACCTTACTATTCCTTCATTCCCATTCAGATAATATAGTAATGTTTGAAATTAGTTTTACCTCGAATCTCTCTGTCTCTGTTTCTCGATGTCCCACCCACAGCGCACTAGGCGCGCATTAAGATATATTCCCGCCAGGCATGTTTCTGTCGATGTACCTTTGAAGCCTGGAAATAGTTACAATCTTCAGTTGAAGATATACTTGCCAGGTTACCAGTTTGACATCGTAACGACAGCTTAGGTTGATATCAGTGAATGGTCATCATTGTCGGTTTATTCCAAGTTAAAGATGATCAGAGGTGGTATTATAGCTTGAGGAAGCCCACTCCATCCTCGTAAGGGTGTATAGAAGCTGCTCTGCCAGAGCAAGTGGGCGCCATTACAAAGCGGGAAAATATATTTTGTAGCCGGCTTCGAAATGCGACTTCCGCGTTTTTGTAGTTGTATTAACTAGCTCCAGAAGAGTTGCTCCCCGTTAACTAGGGCCCCATTGACAAGAGTGGTCGCTCTGAACTTGGCTTTTGTCCAAGAGGGGCAAAAGATATGTTACCTATAATAGAAAAGTCCGCAGGTCAAGAAATGCCCAATACCTCCATGCAGCCTTTAGTAACCGTAATCTTCTCTCCGCTATCATTGAAGTCATTTCCAACTTGAGACGCTTCTTCCTTAGCGGACTGCACACATTTCCCTTTAGTCGTTGGGAAGCTTGTCCAACGCTGTGGCTGATCGATCGGTGTCCATGAACCAGCGGTCAAAGTACACTCATGCAACGTGAAGGAGCGGAGGTCGGTGTGCTTCTGGAGAAATAGCAAAATCGACTCCCCTTTTGCCGGAAATCCAGAAACATTTTTCAAGTATCGGGAAATGGATTTCGTGGGCGAACTTTCAATGATCCGGTCGTAGCTGTCCAGCTTCCCACCTTCCAGGGTGTGACGGAAAGATAAATCCAGCTCTCGAAGAGTTGGCGCAGACTTGAGAAGGGATGTAATCCCTGGTGACCCATCAGCTAGCACTGTACGAGGATCATCGCGGGATAAGTGTCCCTTCGAAGAGCCAAATGTGCTGTGAGATGCTTTTTCGTCTTCACTTAGTGTGTCTTCATCTGATTCGGCAATGTCAAGAGCATTCTGTATCTCCCCAGACATGCTCAGCTTGAGGGATTGCAGGCCCTTGCTTAGAATCCTTAGCTGCTTTGGGTTGAGACTTGGTGCATAGGTGGTGGCATCACCAGATGGAATGCAGCATCTGGGAGTACTGCGATATGCATCGAGTTTCTTCACCGAGGCCCCGCTCTGCACCATGGCCGTCACAATCAAGGAGAATACGTGCGAGACTCGCATCCAGAGCGGACGCCACTCTCCATGCCGAGCCGATTCTCTCTGCGTACGTCCGACGATGAACGCACCATCTAAGTGGATAGAATCCCAACTAGCTAAACCCTTTGAGCGCAAGTTGAAGAAGTTCAACCGTCTCGCTCGGCGACTCATTGGCTCTTGCTTCTTGCTGTTCTCTTAACCAGTTCAGATTAATTTTGGCGTTTTGAAAGTTACTCATGGGAAAAGGCGGTCTCAGTCGCTGAAAAATGGGCCCATTAAATTGCCACATGGTGTGTTTTCCAGATTTCACGTTCTTCTCTAATTCGGACGAGTCCAAGCTTGTTGCTAGTAAAGTCAGAGAATAGATCGTCTTGTTGAGAGCAGGATTACAAGCCAAGGTATGAAGAGAACGAAGACTCTGCGGCGATACATCGAGAATGGGTTGTTGAATGAAGCCTAAAAACCGGGGTCCGATGCACTTTTCTGCGAGCTTTTGCGTTGTTGGACGTGCCTTGACCGAGTCGAGATCCAGATATGTGAGGATTGTCTCGAAGATTCCTGGAGGCGGTATAATACAGTCCATGATTCCGCTCTGGGGTGAGCTTTTTAATGAGCAAGATGAAGTGGAATGCTGGGAGGTGAAATCCATATGCTTCCGAACGGTTTGTTTGGACGCCGACAACCCGGAAGAGAGGTCTGCCTTAGTAAATCTAGGTCACCTTGGTGTCACCTGAAAACCCTATAGAATATCATGAAACGCCCGTAGATCTGGGCATGCTTGCAAGTCAAAAGGACCCTTTTAGATAAAATGGCAGACAAAACAGAGCTTATTTTGAGTACAAAACAGAACGCATTAGAGCTCTAAAGTGATGTAAACAAGGGGTAATCAAGAGACTGCAGGGAAGTCTTCAAGGTAAGTTCTTTGACGGCGCGTTAAACTGCTTTGACAAAATCTTTCAAGGCACATACAATATTGTATAGACTCCGCGCTGCAGAACTAGTGCCCTAGTATCCAGAGGTTGCTTTAGAGAATCTACCGAAAAGCCGGCCTTTTTACGCCTTAGTCATCTTCCAGTAACGACAACATATTTCACTTGGGATACTCCTAAAACAGTCAAGCTCTCTATTACAGTTACTCATAATATTAAACGCTTTGAGGAATGCAATTTAGACTCCAAGCGACATCCGATTATGTTTATTAAAGGCAGTATTGCGCAGGCCCATTTGGCCATCAGTCTCCAAGAATTAGGACAATTTACTGTGGCTCAACAGCCAGGCAAGAAAGACCTAGAGCTTCATGACGCCGAGTGTCCTGGAGCTATTTCTAGGGGTAATCTTGATTCTCGTGGTTGGGGATTGTGGCGTCCTGGTATTGCTGATATTCCGATACCAAGTCATTCATATTGCTTTCCGCCTCTGTGAACTCCATCTCATCCATACCCTCGCTTGTATACCAATGTAAAAATGCTTTGCGGCGAAACATAGCGCTGAATTGGGCACCCACACGCTGAAACAGCTCTTGGATGGATGTGGAATTACCCACGAAGGTCGCAGACATCTTGAGTCCCCGCGGGGGGACGGAGCATAGCGCTGTCTGAATATTATTAGGCACCCATTCGACAAAGTAATCAGAGTTTTTGCTCTGCATTTTGCGCATTTGATCCTCAACTTCTCTCATGGAGACCTTGCCACGACTTAGGTCTGGTTAGTTTCAAAGTAAGATCTGAAACAGGGGACTACATACAAGGTTGTAGAGCATGTCAGAAAGCGGCCATTGCGGAAGTCACAAGCGGCCATCATGTTTTTTATATCAAACATCTGCCGCGCAAGCTCTGGGACTGTAACAGCGCGGAATGAACGGGTCTCTCGACTGGTTAACGGGGCGAAGCCCACCATAAAGAAATGCAACCGAGGGAACGGGATCATATTGACCGCTAGCTTCCGCAGGTCGGAATTCAGTTGACCGGGAAACCGAAGGCTGGCGGTGACCCCGGACATAACAGAAGAGACCAAGTGGTTGAGATCACCATACGAAGGTGACGATAACTTCAAGGTGCGTGTGCAGATATCATAGAGCGCCTATGCCTATTAGTCCAGATTTATATAAGGAAGCCCAGCTTTTCTACAAACCTCATTGTCTATGCAGAAAGTTTCATCCGCATGCTCGACTAATTGATGCACTGACAGTGTCGCATTGTATGGCTCCACCACCGTGTCAGAGACTTTGGGGGAGGGCAATACAGAAAATGTGGCCATCATACGATCGGGGAATTCTTCCCGGACCTTGGAGATCAGAAGAGTGCCCATGCCAGCCCCAGTACCGCCGCCCAGGGAGTGGGTAAACTGAAACCCCTGCAGGGAGTCACAACCCTCCGCTTCCCGGCGGACAACATCAAGTACTTGATCCACCAGCTCTGCACCTTCTGTGTAGTGGCCTTTCGCCCAGTTGTTGCCCGCTCCAGACTGCCCAAACACGTAATTATCAGGTCGGAAAAGAGCGCCGTGGAAGCCAGAACGGATGACATCCATCGCCCCTGGTTCCAAGTCGACGAGGACTGCACGCGGGACGTATTTATTGTCTCTGGCCTCGTTGAAATAGACATTCATCCGCTCTAGCTGCAAATCGGACGTACCCCTGTACCTGCATGCTGTCAGGGGACTAGGGGAGACAGTTACAAGACATAAACCAGATTAACTAACATGCCGGATTGGTCTAGACCATGTTCGTCGGAGATAGTTTGCCTTGGGATAGTCAGTAGGTGATGCCGGTAGAGATGATAAGCATACATTCATATGCTGAGTTTACCAGAAGGCAGCGCCCACTTGGTTGCCCTGTGTAAGAGAACGACAATTCAGCCGTTCATTCCAAACCCTTCGCGTTCAGTTGACTTACACACTGGCCAGTCTGAAGATGGATCTGTATTTTGCGCAGCCAGGGCCACAAGGTCAGCAATTACATTAACAGGGAGAACAAAAGCCAAGGAGCGACCTTACTATCTCACGCATGCTGGAAGTCAGACCCAAGTATCCTAGTCGGAGGAAAAATAGAATAAAACGGAATTAATGCGTCGGAAAATGCGAAAGAGAAGTGGTTGTTGAAAGTCGCATTATGGAAACAATTTGGGAAGAATTCGGCAGCTTTGGCATTCGGCGATCCAGAAGCTAGTCCTAACCCGGACGACATCAGCCAAAGACGGCACGTGCTTTCTGGCTGTCACCACGCTGTACACAGACGAACAGGTATTGAAAGTTCGTTGAGCATTCCTGAGAGCTGCATTTCAGGGGAAGGCTAAGCTGTTTTTATTTTCTTCATGTGTAGCCTTGTGGTTTTATACACGATAGACATCACATTGATTGGGACTCAATCAGATAGTATACGTCTCGTGAATTGAGGCTCGATTAGGTAAACTATAGACCTTTAGATAAGGAATAATACTGTACAGGATCAGATTGCTTTATAATTAAATCTGACTTCAACTTGTACAAAAAGCCCTCGGGTGTTCAGAAGTGATGAAGTATAATCAACCCTCTTCTGAATTACAACACTACGGATAGATCCAGTATATGAAGCTCTATTGTTTACGACGGAGCCTCAACTCACAACGCTGGACATTCTAGCTCAGTAAGCTTTCCGTTGTTCAATTTTATATCATGAGCAGGAGCGCACTATATACCACCCAGGACGTTGCAGGATGAAGGGTATCGGGTTGAAGCTGAGCCCAAGTATTGACCAAGGTAAACCCAGAAGTTTCCCATTCCTAATAAACCCTAAAGCTTATCTTTCATATCCTTCATGTTATTGATGGAAGGGGGGAAAGCGCAGATGGACATTTCAGGCATGCAGGTCTGACCGTAGAGCAGATGTAGCGCACCTACTACAGCAAGTTCCATTCTAATTTCACTGCTTACACAAATTGTTTTGTATTCCCTATCGCAAACCGCATTATATCCATCTTTGCTAATATAGGTATGAAGGCAGCTTCCTTATGATGTGGTTGGTACAGTCTTGGTACGTAAACTCAGACTACCAATCAGACATAATCTGAGCGAATTGGGCGGCGGATTGACAGCTCAATATCACCTGATGAAGAGGCTGAGACACGTCACACTTGGTTACATGGCCCGTTCCTATCCCCTTAAGGACGCACATAATATTCCAGGTCGCACTATGGCATTGGCAAAATCTCCTGGCGGGAATGATGAGCTTCAGGTTGAGGCTGATAACGGTCATATTCACCTTCCCTCGGGTAAACCCAAGAGGCCATTGAAATATGTGAAGTCAAATTGACTAATAGCCGTTCCCCGCCCTAGAACGACCAATAACTCCACCGAGCCCCTTATCGACCGTCCCGTTTCGTCGCGACCCAGACTTTGTCGATTGTGGATCACAACTCGATCTGATTTATGAGAAAGGCTCCGTGCCGGGGTCGAGAGTAGCGCTTGTCGGCCTAGGCGGAGTCGGGTGAGTTCAAATGGTCGACCAGCTATCCACTGCTGACAGGTTGGAAGAAAATCGCAGCTTGCTATCGAATTCACCTACCGCATACGAGATCGATCACCCGAGACGTGGGTATTCTGGATCCATGCGAGCAATGCAGCCCGTTTCGAGCAGAGTTGTCGGGATATTGCAGACAGAGTCAAGATCCCTGGGAGGCAGGACCCGAAGGCGGATATTTTCAAACTTCTTCATGACTGGCTACACGACGACAGAAAGGGGAAGTGGGTCCTGGTTCTCGACAATGTAGATGATGATCAATTTCTCCATGAAATACCACAAGCAAAGCTGGACGGCCGCGAGAGTGATCCGAGCGGTTCGCCAGGACGATCAATCTGGTCTTATTTCTCTGGGAGCTTGAAAGGTTCAATCGTTATAACAAGTCGAAGCTCACAGATGGCATCCCGGATGGTGGAAGATAGCAACATCATTAAAATTGAACCGATGGATAAATCCCATGCCATAACACTCTTTGAAAAGAAGTGTGGAGTGCAAGTTTACAGGGAAGACGTTATTCAGCTCATTACTGCCCTGGAGTTCATGCCACTCGCGATTATGCAAGCGGCAGCTTATATCAAGCAGAGGGCGCCACGCCTGTCAGTCCTACAGTATCTTCAAATATTTCAGAGGAGCGACTGCCAGAAGATCAAACTTCTTGATTATGAAGGGTGGCATCTCCGCAGAGACTCGGAAGCCAAAAACTCCATCCTTGTCACGTGGCAAATATCATTTGATCATTTAAGGGAAAAGCGGCCGTCAGCGGCGGATTTGTTATCTCTCATGAGCTTTTTTGATAGACAGGGGATTCCTGATATTGTGCTTCGTGAGAATAATGAGACGAGGTACGACATCATGTTTGAAGACGACATATTGGTGTTGAGAGACTACTCGATGATATCCATCAGTGCAGATGGAAGAAATTTTGAGATGCATCGGCTTGTTCAACTGGCCATACAGGAGTGGCTGAAAGCCCACGGGCAGCTCGAAAGATGGAAGGAGCGGTTTATCCGAAGCCTTTGGAGCAACTTTCCGGCGGGAAGATTTGAAAACTGGGCAAGGTGCCAATCGTTATTTGCTCACGTCCAATACGCAACTGCACAACGCCCGGATGCAGAAGCCTCTTTAGAAGAGTGGGCTTCATTGCTTCACGAAGCAGCATCGTTTGCATGGACACGAGGAAATTTAATCGATAGCAAAAGGATGGCAGAGGAAGCAACAAGGACAAGGAAGAAATTATTTGGTTTGGAGAACGAGAAGACTCTCAGTAGTACTCAGATACTTGGACTAGCATACAGCCTTGAGGGCCAATGGAAGAAAGCGGAAGAGCTACTGGTGCAAGTTATGGAGACTCGCAAGCAGGTGCTAGGGCCAGATCATCCCGACACTTTCACCAGCATAAACAATCTTGCATCTCTATACAGGAAGCAAGGACGATGGAGAGAAGCAGAACAGCTACTGGTACAGGCAGTAGAGACGAGCAAGTTGGTGCTAGGGCCAGA